>NC_089752.1:61007819-61022819 GCF_040412425.1 Macrobrachium rosenbergii
TTAGTGAAGGAGCTTAATTTACCCAAGATAGTTATAGTAAACTTGATAAAACATTACTATTTACCAATTGGAATCAGAGGGTACTATACTTGTGGTCTTGGGGATTGGGAGGGGGTTTGTAAAGGTGATGAAAGCTTGGCTGGAGAGAGCAGAGAGCATGACAGTTTGGTAGAGAGAGGTTGTGGTTGTGGGACGTCCCAGTCTGTTGTTTTGAGGGTTATTCTTTTAGGGTTGTAAGTTTACTTTGGAATTAGTGCCCTGTACTGAAGTGTAAAAGGTGAGTTTTTGGTTATACATTTTTTGTGTTATTATAACTTACAAGCTATCTAGGCAGTTTTGGTTAATAAGATGGCAACGAAAATCTCAGCTGATATGATTAAGCCCTCTAAGGGCGAAGGAGATGTAACTGCTTTCTTAAAAAAGGTAAAATTGGTTGCTAGGCTTCAGAAAATGAATGATGTGGCTGCATTTATTCCATTGTTTTGGAAGGTGATGCATTGTTCTTGTGTTTGGAAATGAAAGAAGATGACCAAAGTGATAGTTTACTGAAAGAAGCCTTTTCAGATGGAGCTGTTGTAGCATTTGGGAAATTAACAAATTCAAGGTGGACAGGGGAGAGGTAGAGGTTTTTTGCGAATGAATGAAGAAGGTTGGCAGGGTTAGCAGGGTTTAAGGGGGATGGACTGGAATGCATAGTGAGGTTGTAATTTGTGAATGGTATGCCTAATCAGGTCAGTGCATCATTACAGCAGCTACCAGGAGTACAGGGAATGGCTATGAGTGAAATTATTAATAGAGAGAGAATATTGACTTTTAATACAATCGTTGATGTTGCAGCTGTGAGTACATCTTGGCCCAAGTCTGTTGAGGGTAAAGCAATAATAGGGGGGTGGGCAAATGAGTTCAGTAGATGAAATTTTGGTGATTTCAGGGGTCAGTGTTATGGGTGTGGAGGCCCACATATGCTGCGTTATTGTAAGGACCAAAAACCAGTTGTGTGCTTCTGGTGTAATGAGTTGGGTCATATTTCAAGTCAATGTGATTTGGGAAACGAGAAAAGGGGAACCGGTGCACCAACAGCTTCCCCCTCAGAGGTGTAAGGGTTCTCTATTCAAGGTTACCATTTGTTAAATTTGAGGTGAATGGATATTCTGTGCTGGGCTTGGTGGACACAGGTTGTTCTACTACAGTTCTCAGTTCACATTTTGGTTGATAAAGTTAGTGGAAAAATACTCATAACTGCCTTTGATGGGAGAGAGATCTTGTGTAAAGGTGAAACATGTGTAAAATTGAGTATTGATGATGTTGCAATTACTGTAACTGCTTTAGTGGCTGAGAAACTAATTGACAATATTGATTTAATTTTGGGCATGAATGCGATCAGTGGGTTTGGAGGTGTTACAGTGTCTGAGGGCAAAGTTCTGTTTGGTAAGGCAAGATGTTCAGTGATAAGTGATAACTCAGAGTGTGTTGCTATGGCTAATACATGTAGTAATTCCAGTGTTATAACAATTGAAGATAAAGATTTTGTGGCAAGATTTAATGGTAGTCAACAGACAGTGGAGTGGTTCATCAAAGAGGGGAAATAAAGTAGAGTTGACAAATAAGATTGGTTGTTATAATAAAGGATAGGATGCACTGAAGATAGGTGAATTCGAGAAGTAAGTAGATAGAGGGATTGAAGAGGGTATTTTGCTCCCCTGGAACAAGCAGATTGAGGATGGGGTCTTGCCTTTAATGGTTGTTGAGCAACTAACTAAAAATAAAGTTAGATCAGTGCTGGACTTTAGAGATCTGAGCAAGTCTGTAGAGTGTCATACTGGGGATGATGCTATTGATGTGTGTAGTGAGACCTTAAGGGAACAGGGCAGAATGCAAGGTAACATACCTGTTGTAGATTTGAAGTTGGCATATCTGCAAATTAGAGTGGCCAAGAAACTGTGGTGTCATCAACTCATAAATTATAAAGGGTACACTTACTGTTTAACGAGGTTGGGATTTGGGTTGAATGCTACTCCTGAATTATGGGAAAATTTTAAAAAACTGTTTTGGGGAGGAGTAAGGACATAAAAGACTCTACAAGTTCTTACATTGATGGCATTTTGGTCAACAAAACTCAGGTGCCAGTTTCTGAGTTGGTCACATACTTAAAACTGAATGGGTTGATTGCTAACCACCTGAGACTTTGGCTGAAAGTGCTGCTTTGGCTCTTAGGATAAGTGAGAAAGATGGTGTTTGGTATTTTGCAAGAGGTAATGCCATCCCAGAGATTTCAGATGAGATATCAAGACGAGAGTTGTTTTCAATTTGTGGAAAATTGGTGGGCCACTACCCATTGCCAATTGCCTACAAGTAATTGTGGCTACGTGAAGAGATGAGCAGGTGGTGGGTCATGGGACAGTAATGTAGACCCCGATGCAGTTTCTATGCTCAAAGAAGTTGTCCAGAAGGTAAACGAAGATGATCCAGTGCAAAGGCAGTGGCATGTTTCTCAGTCTGAGGATGGGGTTCTTTGATGCGATGCTAGTAGTTTTGTTGGAGATTGGTGGTGTTGTGATTGAGAATGCAGCTTGGTTGCAAAAGAAACATGACAGCAATCATATTAATGTGGATGAGTTGGAAGCTGTAGTAAAGGGGATCAATCTTGCCCTGCACTGCAGACTAGAGAAATTAAGATTAAGACTGATTCTGCTACTGTTTTTGGGTGGATGAAATCTGTTACCACAGAGGATAAGAGGGTGCATGCAAAGGGAGCAGGAGAGATGATAATAAAGCAATAACTGAGCATTGTGAAGAGCTTATCGAAAAATTTGGATTAGAATTGAGGGTGGCAGTAATAAGTACGGTGGAGAACAAGGCTGATGCCTTGATCTGGGTTCAAAAGAGCTGGCTTTTGAATGAACTAAAGAACCAAGTGAGCAGTGAGATGTGTTGCATGAACACTATTGATTTAAGAGAGGAACACAACAGGCATCATATGGGTGTAGATAGGTCTACATTTTTAGCACGGAAACTAGGCTTCAAAATTGATAAACAAATGGTGAAACATATTGTGAAAAGCTGTTTGCAGTGTCAGTGAATTGGTCCTGCTCCAGTGGTGTGCGAGGCAGATAATGTGAGCATGGACAGAGATTGGAAGACTTGCCATAGATGTCACACATTATAGGAATGTACCGTATTTGTCAATAATTGACTGTGGTCCTAGCAGATTTGTGGTGTGGAGAGGTCTGAAGAGAGAGAGAGAGTGCAGAGGAAGTAGCAGATATATTGAATATGATTTTTCTGGAACGGGGTCATGTAGGTGAGATTCTCATGGATAATAGTATAGTGTTCATATCAGAGTCTTAAAGATGATGTAGGATAGATGGGATATACAGAGATATTTTTGTGCCTCCTATTGAGCAAGTGGGAATGGTATTGTGGAGAGGCACCACAGTACTATCAAAACTATCTCTAAGAGGGGAGACTTAAGTCCATTAGATGCTGTGTTGAGGTATAGTATGACACACAGGAAAGGGTTAGATGAGAGTAGTATTCCTCAAAGTGCTGTCTACAAATATGAGTGGAGACACCTGCTGAAAGTGCCAGTTACTGTTACTGAGGACGTTGCTTCTGTTCAGGTGGGATAAGAAGTGTGAGTCAAGCCTCCCATAGTAACTGGAATTAATTATAAAAATAATGTCTGAGGATGGTTTGCCGCGTCATGTGTTAGACTTGCGTGGGATTGAGATTTTGAATTCCTCAGGGGAGTCTAGTGAGGAGGAGGTGAATGAAGATGGGGATGATGATAACAGGAGATATCCCAGGAGAAAAACGTGTGCTCCTGCCTGGATGAGGGATTATGAGTTGCTGTGCCTGGAGGAGGAACTTTGAATTGGAGTAGATTTCTGCTAATGGTACTGTATGTGGATTGTTACTGTTGTCTGCTTGTTTTTGTGTTTCACTTGATGTTGTAGTTGTTTCTCTGTAATGAGTGAGAAATTTTCTTTTTAGTTTTTGATCTTAAGATCACGGTGTTATGTGGTCTTTGGGATTGGGAGGGGGTTTGTAAAGGTGAGGAAAGCGTGGCTGGTGAGAGCAGAGAGCATGGCAGTTTGGTAGAGAGAGGTTGTGGTTGTGAGACGTCCCAGTCTGTAAGTTTACTTTGGAATTAGTGCCCTGTACTGAAATCTAAGAAGGTGAGTTTTTGGCTGTATATTTTTCGTGTTATTTCAACTTACAATAATTCAATATAAATTTCTGTAAAAATGATATTCATGATACTGATAATTTCCTTTCTTTGAACCCGGTATCAGGTTTTCGGTACATTGAAATATCAAGTGAATTCACTAATGTATCTGAGAATATTCAGCCATTTTAAATTTTTTGTATAGGATCAAATTAGTCATGATATTGTGACTTTCAGTGTTACAATATTAATAATGAAAACAATAACAATAACAATAACAATAAAAATAACGACAATAATAATAATGTAATAATGAGTGATTTAGAGTATTTTAATAAGTTACAGAGTTGTAAATTTTAGTTACATTTTTTATAGCTAGTGGTTACTGTATTATAAATATATCAAATTTTTAGACTAGTGAACTACAATGAGCCTTATGTCTTTAGGCTATCATGTGTAATGTTCCTCATCAGATGTTCAGGAATCTTTAATGATATTTGACAACGGAGGCACAAGAAATATTTAATTAATTCATATCCATTAAAAGAGCACAAATGAGAAATTTAGATTTAATTGTTGAAGAAGCACAATAAAAAAAATAGGCAAATTCTATTGCGTAACTTCTTATTACATGATTAGTACAGTCCCCTTTCATGACCTAAAACAGAAGTAATTGTACTATGCCTTGAGTTACAATTACTCGTTCGCTAATTGTTTTAACTTCAAGGGAGATAAAAATAGGTCATTAGAAACTGCACTCACGGAATAAATCTTTAACCTGCATGTCAGAGTGCAGCAGTCATAATTTGTGTTGAATAGAAATTTCCTGGCTCACAAGAAATGAATATTTTTGTAAATTCTCTAGAAGATGATGATTTACTTTTTGACATTCGATTTCTCTACAAGAGAACCCCTTTTTCAAATGCTTTTATTGACAGAAAAATGTAATAAGGACTTTCCATTTGTCAGTACGTCCGTCTGTCTGCTTGTTATATCTGTCTGTTAGGTGTATCGAGCAATGTCCAGCCCATCACACGAAAGAAAATATTTTGATATCAGCAACAAACTAACAAATATCGAATTAAAACATTTTAGCTACCGTCTTAAATGACATTACAATGCACATAAGTTATTTCTAATCTTCTATTTGGTCGCAATACTTTATTGATAAGCTAAATTATTACATCATCTATTATCATGCTAAAATATCTTCGCTATTTCAAATGTTAACTAGCATATGCAGAGCTGACCGCTCAAAACTAACGAAGTCTTTTAAAAAGTGTTTTGATATGCCTCTCAAGATTAAGTTTTGTTTTAAATTTATTTTCAGTATTGCTGTTATAGCAACCTACTGAAATTTATATATATATATATATATATATATATATATATATATATATATATATATATATATATATATATATATATATATATGTGTGTGTGTGTGTGTGTGTGTGTGTCTATGTATATAGTGTGTATATATAGACACACACACACACACACACACACACACACACACACACATATATATATATATATATATATATATATATATATATATATATATATATATATATATATATCTTAATTAATTCATAAACCATGTCAGAAATTCACACAGATATCCTTTGGCACTATTTTAAGGCTGAGATCATATATTTAGTTTTCCAAATCTCTCTCACTCAGCCTTCCCCTTTTGCTCATTAAACACTAAGCAGTTGCTGTTAGAGAGAGAGAGAGAGAGAGAGAGAGAGAGAGAGAGAGAGAGAGAGAGAGAGAGAGAGAGAGAGAGAGGCTTAATTATCATTCAGCACTGAATATTGGGCTCATAAAGTAAATCAGATCACTTATTTTATTAACTAAATAGTTTTAAGAAAATGTTAGTATGTGAACAAAGAAAATATTCTTTACTGAATTTTGTTTAATATGATCATTGCGCATATATATATATATATATATATATATATATATATATATATATATATATATATATATATATATATATATATATATATATATATTTGTTCCATTCCTCCCTTCAGCCTGTTACCTAAGAAATCAAATTTAATGGTGGCTGGAAGAGATGCCATTAAGGTGGGTTGAACTTATGTAGGCCTACCTCCCACATCACCTGATTTGGGGGAAAGCACACTGACCTCTTAGCCCAAGCATCGTACAGTGTTTGGGGGGTTAGAAAGCAGTTAGGACAAAAAGACCAGTCAAGGCTGTAATTGGGCTGCTATGCTGACCCTTAAAAGACTTAGCTATAAGACCTATTTCAATTCGACCTTTGGTTGGCTGTTGACTGCTTTCAGATTGACCGATGTCCTGTGCCCAAATAAAAAAATTGAATGAGACACATCGCACCCTCTCTGCTGACACTCACTTCTTTCCCCTCAAACCTGGCAAAGTTCGAGACTCCTGCGGCGGAAATTCGTCTCTTCCAATGAGCTCCATGCACAGAAGGCATAAGGTATGTCTGGAATCAATCAATCTAATGCCAGTATCTTTCTCTCCCCGTGAATTTCTCTCCATTTTCAGTATTTCCAACTTTTCATTCTTCTAAACAAAGCCCCTTTTGTTCAATCAGACTTAGCAAGCCCATTTGCCCCTCATGACTTGTCCCAAGCTCAAATTAAATTAGTTCAGTGATAATAATTAGAGCATTCCCACCATAGTGTTACCATGTACTGATCAAATCTAATTGATAAATTCCTCCATCGTGCATAGGTAATTTCATGTGAGAGAAAGTCACTGGATTTGAATGCTAATCTGGAATTCTCTTCCAGAATCCTTTTATCTGGCCTTCAAGTGGTCTGCCCCTGCCGTGTGAGTCAAAATAGCTTAGACATTTAACTGCCATCCTGCCACATGCAAGAGTCTTCTGATTACACAGTCCTGGGGCTCTAGACAGTTCCCCCCCCCCCTCAGAGATCCAGTTGCGATAACTACCAACAATAGTTTAACCAGTCCACAGTAGAGTTATTAGTGTCATACTATTTCAGATTGGCAGCCTTTTCAGATTCAGCGATTTGCTACGCAGTGTCTACCTTTTATTGTACCTTGCATGTGCTTGCTTGCTACTCAGTCAGCCCGTTCATATTAATTTCCTGATTGCTTCAGTTATTAATAAATTCAGTTTAAAGCATTTACTGGTTATAATTTACCAAGGCAGCCTCCACTTCTCTGTTTACTTAGATGTGATATCAAGGGAAGTCAGTTTATTCGTTACATTTATCACTTACATTCTGAGTGCTGTGTGTTGGTCTTTAAGGCAGTTAATAAAAAAATCCATTATCATTCTTCCAACTGGCCTCAGAATGTAACATTAGCGACCTTGCCTGGATCTTAGTCAACTAGTAACACTAGCTTTGCTATTACCAGACTAGGAAGGAAACAAACTGAGGAATGATATAATTCATAAATAATTTAATTCCATTATTCACAAGGCAAAAATATAAGGGTGACAGAACCGAAGCTAAAGATAGCAAGGTAACGGTTATTATTATAATTGTTGTAAAATTAAGGATACATCATGAACAGATAGGGAAGAAGTGTTTAAAAAAAGAAGTGATTAGCAGCAAATCTCTTAGAATATCATATAGGATAAAGGCAAGAGCGCAAAAGTTCTTAAGTTAGTGATGCAGAATAGCTGCCTGCGAAATTCTGCGTCGTGAGAAGACTAGCAGGTGTGTTGTGAAGCCAGAAGTCAGATCATTATTAATTAGGAAGTGCTTTGCCAGGGATTTATTGCATGTGTTAGCCATGAACAGTTAGCTAACAGTGTTGTTTGAAAACAGTTACGGCAGAGGAGGTGTACAATTTCTGTGTTAGTGAAGTGTAGTTTGAAAATCTGTGTTGTTAAAATATGTGTGACGCCCTCTAGTAGCTTGGTGTCGTACTAGCTCAGCGCATGCAACGTCCCAGCATCTCACTCCCACAATTCAAAGACCGTCATATCCAGTTCAAATTTACATTTAATGTTTCAAGTAAAGTAAAGGCATCAGTGATGTTTCAAGTTAAATAATTCGATTCTGCATATCAGCACAGCCAGAAAAGTTGAGTGTTCTTTTTCTTAAATTTTAAATCATAGTTTGTTATATCACTTGATAGACGACACCAGTAGATATCAGCTGTTCCTCTCCCGCCACCCAGTCCCATTTCTCATGGTTCACTTGCTGAACAAAATTCCATTTCTTTTCGACCCCAAACGTAAAACCTAACGAAATATCTTGATAGTAATTTGAAAACCCTTTCCACCATATGACTTGTCATGATGGGAGCTAGCTATTAAATTACATAAATACTAAAAGTACATTTTTAGAAAAAAAGTAACAGCGTAATTTTTCATAATATAATTTATCATAAGAAAAAATTAGAGTAGATTAAATCACGCAATGAATACGTTCCCATGCAAATTCGCTCTCACTGAGAGAGAGAGAGAGAGAGAGAGAGAGAGAGAGAGAGAGAGAGAGAGAGAGAGAGAGAGAGAGATAACTCTAATATGCTTCCATCATAACAAGGAGATTGCTAAAATTAAATAAATAAGTATTGGAAAATAAACCCACTAATTCATAAAGCCAAGTACAATATTTTTTCTCTCATTTTTTACACAAAACTTTGATCTTTTAGATCCCCCATCAGTTCTTCCTTTTACTCATTCACACATAGTGCTCGAATTTACATACGCACCCATGTTCATTGAATTGCCTCCCATATCTATTTTCACATTAAGTGCTTCAGCCTGCAGACTGAACTCTCGTCGTTTGACAGAGCGTACATACAACCATTTAATAACAGTTACCAACTGTCCTGCACGAGTGGATGTCCAATATCCAAGACTTGTGTATACTGCAAGCACCAAATCGCGCACTGAGTACAAACCCAAAAACCTTCTTTACCTCATGTCAGGAAGAAGGCTTCCTTTCCTCATGTCAGGGAGCAGCTACTAGTTCTTAGATCTAGCCACCCACAAGTGCAAGCTCAAGGGTTTCCCTTTCCACAGTGCCACTAATCTGAGGCACTGCTAACAACTTAAGTTACTGAAGCCCTTACCTTTCCACTTTCCACTTTACTCCTTACTTACTTTCTACCTCAGGCAGAGTGCCATTTCCTTCAGTGCAGTTTGGTTACACTGCCTTTTAGTGTTGTTCCCCAGAACACACTGGCACCCTAGTGCCACCAAGACAGTCCTCCCATATAAGCCACTACACCTGTACCTGAGATACAGAGTGCCAACGACAGTGTATCCTCTCATAAGGACCTTTGCTCTTTCAGGATCACTTTCCCTTTACAAGCATATCCGCCCATAAGGATCACTATTCCTTCAGGATCGCTCCATCAGTGTGGCCTTCACATGGCACACTCTACCACACTGCCACCTTATTGAAAACTTGCCAGCCCACTGAAGTGCCACCAAATTATGGGACACTTCCCCACTGTCACAGACCAATTCCCCTAGTCGTCCTAGTAGACTATAACCATGTCAATACGGGCATTCCACGAATTTCAAGGATTGGCCTGGGAAGAAACACGATGCTGTTGTTGCTGTGCCAGCCACTCAGCCATCCTCTTTAAGACCAACACCTGTGGGGCCTATTGTTGGTGTGTCTCCACAAGGTCGGTACCGTGCTCAACAGGTCTCAGCATTTGAAGACACTGGCGCCCAAATCTCCCATTTTAGATGAGATAAGGTACACAATGGGACCTGCATTGAATCCCACAATCCTGTAACTAATGAAGGCATTAATAATTGAAGGCTTACACTCCCGACTTTCTGAGTAAAGGTCACTAGACCCCACAAAAGTAGGACTTGTACGGTTGGAGTTGCCGACCATATTCCCGGAGGCTATGGCCCCCTCCTAGGACAGGAGTCCCCCTCCTCAGCCCCTTTCCGGGCCAGTCATGGATCCTACCCTGTTTGAGTCTCCGTCAGCTATTGATTTTAATTCCATCCCTGTCACTGAGCTGCAGCCAGTGCCTATTCCTGGACAGTGCAGTGCTCCCACAAGCCTGGTTGTTGAGCCCCCCACAGAGTCAGATCCTTTTCAAAGTGTACAAACATGGACACCCAGCACTCTTGGTCCCGAGGCTGTTGATTTCCTCTTTTCAAATCCTTTGCCTGAGCACGCTGCTGATATCCCTTCAGGAGATCCCAGTCTGGCCCCCAACTCGACTACTGGTTTGGCCCCACTAACAGTGTCCGTCCGAGAATCAGCCCAAAGTTCAGTAGGGCCTTTTCCAGATTCCCTTGACCTCAGTGGAAGCTTGTTCCCCAGTGCGGCCTTGCAAGCCATGCCTGAGCTGGTCCTTGCAACCTGCGAGCCTCTCGCACCTATATCCACCTCTTCTAGTTCATCACAGTCCCCAGAGGACAAGACTGGTGGACAACTCTCTTTGAGAAGGCATGTTTAAGCTGGTCACCACTGTGGCAGCCATGCAACAAAAGCTATCAGGACAAGTTGGTACCACCACTGTCCAGGTTGTCACAGCAGCCAGGGCAGTAGCCAACTCAGTGCCTGTTTCACCAGATGATGGAACACCCTAGTTACTCCATGTGTAAGCCCTGGGGGTACTGGTATTGAGGGCTCAGACCTGGCCCCACGATCTTCTCACCCTCTCCCTCCTCTGGAGCTGCATTCCCAGGTTCCAGCTGGGAGACCTAAGCCAAAAGTGTGAAGGAAAGCAAGGAGGAAGAGGAGTAGGGAGAGTAGAAAGTTCAGGTAGTTACTAGAACCACCGCGTTCTCATGGCACCCATATCATGTATCTGTAACAGTGCCTTATCTTATCAGAGCAATCCAGGCCCCTTGCCCAGAGACAGGTGCCTAGATTGTCTCCTAACCCATAACCATAATAGTGTGTTGTATTGAAAAAATTTATTTTGTACTTTGCTAAGTCTGTTCTCTAGTACACAGCTGAGCATGGCCTACCTCCACTTCTATTTACCTTGCGTGATAATGTGTATCTTAAATTAAGTTCTTAACCTGCCTATTATTGCAAATACAGGATCTTGTAAAATTACTAGCAACCTGCAAAGTAAATTATGCCACTTCTCATATGTATAAGCGCTTTTAAGCTCCCATGGCTCTCTTGGCACAGTGTCCCACATAAACAGAGTATAAAAATTAAGTATAATACTTTAGAGCTGTTCTTTAGCCCCAACAATCTGAAGAGCATGTCCTAGCCATCTTGGCATTTCTGTTGCATTTTTATGTTACATATTTTTGCATTTTTAATTATTGTATTTGTTAGCATGTATTATAGAGTACCTAGCTCCTGGATATCTCAGTATTATTACCTGTATTTACCTATAGTTAGCTCATAATCACTTGATATGGTGCTGCATTAATTTGAATCTGTGTATCATCTGTAGTATTGTGCAACTTAAATCCTGAATTATGCTAAGATCATTTTGACTGTCGTCAGAGACAGTCCAGTTAATATCTGCAGACTCCTCTAAGGTAGTGCTAAGGACATTAAGTTAAGCAAGCTAGCAAGCTCACTCCTCCTCTGGGGATAAGATAGGGTTATATACTTAGACTATTTCCATTTGCATGGGCAAGGACACATTAAGGGGAAGTACTTAATGTAACTGATACCAGCAGCTCACTAGTGCAGACCTTTGTACCTGAAAGGGAGTGGAATGTCTGCTTAAATGGTGGGCTTTTATGGTTTTCTACACCACTGGATCGCTAACTCATAGAGTTTACAGAGAAAATATCAAGGAAGTAGGGGTGTAGGTAGGCCCACGCAGTCTGGAAAGAAGTGGTAGAATTTAGGAGTGGCCAAGCAGCCTTCTTCAAGGGTCGGGCCTATAACGCCTATCCAGGGAAAACACCTGGAGAAGATCGCTGTTTCCTCTGTCTAGCTCCTAAAATTTATTAAAACCCCGCTGTGTTTTCCTCACTTTACTGGCCGAAGACCACTTCTCTAATCCATAGGTCATACCCAGTGACATCGCCTGGTGCCAGGCCCCAAGCAGCATTTGAAGCCTTATAAGGAACCAGCCCCCTACATCGACAGTTAGTCTGCTTGTCACTACGGCAAAGCTCTGTCCATCTGATGATCGAAACACAGGGAGGCGGAAACTCATTCTTCAATTACACTAGATCAATCAAAACCCCATTACCAGACACTGACCAAGAGGAGCTTTGATCTTGTCAACCTAGAGTTGTGTGTGCAAGCAGTACCAGGAAGCAGACAATATCTCCCCAGGAGGGAAATGCTTAACCAGTGTACTTTTTCTCTGACTCGTTTTTTATCATCTTTCTCTTGCATTTCACCACTCAAGTAAATTCTTTTTCCCTTCGACTTAAACAGTGAACTTGTTATATCCAGTGTGTAATTCATGCCCCTTGCCAAGAAGTGAGTTGAGTAAGGCAATACCCTCCAATTTGTGCATTAACTCATTTCTAGAGAGATAGTACTTCTGGAATTATTTCACTTGCAGGAGTGTTATCAGTGCAAGTTACCTACGTAACCGTTTCTCTGTGTTCCCGATTGCCTGAAAAATCTACTTGTACTGAGGCTATCATTTGGTTTCTGGACCATTTGCAAGTGACCATTTACATGTACCCCATTTGGGAAATTGACGAGTTATTTATCCACTCAATGAATTGCTGTTGTGCCCTTTTCCACCTGTTTATCTTAGTGAGATTTGTCTATCATTCCCACTGTTAAATTTACCATGTTGTATGTGTAAAACAAAATGGTGTTAAGAGACATACTCTCACTTGGCAACCTTCCAATTAGTAATTATTCTTACAATTATTCTGTTTGTGGTCTTATGAGTGGTTTTCTAAGAAAAAGATTAGTAGAGTAACGTACGAATCGTGGAGACATATTAAGCAATAGTTAGTGTTCTTTTCTCTCTCTCTCTCTCTCTCACACACACACACACACACACACACACACACACACACACACATATATATATATATATATATATATATATATATATATATATATATATATATATATATATATATATATATATATATATATATGTAAAGCTAAAATGTCGCTTAATATCCAGTTCACGCTACTTCAGGAATATCCTTGATGTGGAATTATCACTGAAAGGGAATTTTGCAATTGCTAAATAGATCAGTACTGCCGGGTCTCGATCCCTCAACAGTGTACCTTCCAACGACTCCAGTCAATGGTCAAAGTACTGAGCCACCAAGAGAGGTAAAGTTAATGCCGAATCTGCTATACTTATTTACCCATTGAGAGCAGCGAAACTGTACTTAGCTTCGGCATTAACCCACCTCCACCATGATAGCTCATTGGTACATTACGAACACACAGCTCTTATTATGAAATTTTCACCACACCGTGATTTATACAATCATGAAGCTACAAATGTCATTTAATATCCAATTCTCGCTACTTCAGGAATATCCCCGATGGGAAATTATCACTCAAGGGGAATTTTATAAGTGATAAATGGATTGATACCGCCAGGTCTTGATCCCTCGACACTACCTTACAATGACTCCAGTCGACAGTCAATCACTGAGCCACCAAGAGAGGTATAAGTTAATGCCAAATCCGCCGTACTTATTTACCTGTCGAGAATTGGGAAATTGTACTTAGCTTTGTCATTAACCCACCTCCACCATGATAGCTCATTGGCACTTTTGGAACACACAGCTCTTATCATGAGATTTTTATCACACCATGAATTGGATATTAAATGACATTTGTAGCTTCGTGATTGTATATAAATCATGGTGTGATGAAAATTTCGTGATAACAGTTGTGTGTTCTAAACATGCCAGTGAGCTATCATGGTGGAGGTTGGTTAATGCTGAGCTATCATGATGGAGGTGGGTTAATGCTGAAGCTAGGTACAATTTCTCTACTCTTGATGGATAAATAAGTATGGCAGATTCGGCATTAACTTATACCTCTCTTGGTGGCTCAGTGGTTTGACTGCCGACTTTAGTTGTTAGAAGGTACTGTGTCTAGGGATCGAGACCCGACAGTACCAATCCATTTATCACTTATAAAAGTCCCCTTCAGTGATAATCCCCTATCGGGGATATTCCTGAAGTAGCGTGAATTGGATATTAAACGACATTTGTAGCTTCATGATTGTATACAAATCATGGTATGATAAAATTTCATATATACATACATATATATATATATATATATATATATATATATATATATATATATATATATATATATATATATATAAATTATCTAAAGAAAATACGAGAAATATAATTCCAGTATATTTCTCAAATTCATTCAACAGAGATCGTTGCATTCCTTCATTCAGTCTGAGTAAGATTTCAAGTTCAGAATAAAATACTTGTTCTTAACCTAGTATGCATTTATCTATCCACTTCTTGTCACTACGGCGAAGCTCTATCCATCTGACGATCGAACTGCAGGGGGGGCAGGAACTCATTCTTCAATTACACTGGATCAATCAAAACCCCATTACCGAACACTGACCAAGAGAAGCTTTGATCTTGTCAACTTAGAGTTTTGTGTGCAAGCAGTACCAGGAAGGAAACACAATATGTCCCCGGAAGGGAAATGGTTAGCCAGTGTACTTTTTCTCTGACTCGTTTTTTATCATCTCTCTCTTGCATTTCACCACTCATGTAAATCCTTTTTCCCTTCGACTTAAACAGCGAACATGTTATATCCAGTGTGTAATTCATGCCCCTTGCCAAGAAGTGAGTAGAGTAAGGCATTACCCTCCAATTTGTGCATTAACTCATTTGTAGAGAGATAGCACTTCTGGAATTATTTCACTTGCTGCAGTGTTATCAGTGCAAGTTACCTACGTAACCGTTCCTCTGTGTTCCC
>NC_089752.1:61025319-61032819 GCF_040412425.1 Macrobrachium rosenbergii
GTCATTGATACTGTAGTGTGAAGCACTTCGCTAAAAACCCATCCCATATACTTTATGAATGAAGACTCAGATGTTGGTAGTAGTAGTAATAGTAGCAGTATATTGAATTCTTATATTCTTATTTTGTTTCAAACACTCAAACGCCTACCTTATATATTATCTCTCTCTCTCTCTCTCATCTTTTCGATGAGTCATGTCTATAAGTAAAGTACAATAAGGGAATGGGCATCATGACGGAACCCACGTTTCCTTTAACTTGAAATATGCATCAAGTCCTACACACTCTCTGTGAAAACCATTGTTACCCTGGAGCTTCTGTTGCTTCATACCGTCTCAAAAGTTCCGGTTCATGTGTACCTGCTTAGTCCTGCTAAATGAATGTAATATAATGCAAGTGTTCTCACTTTAACTTCCTTAATGCATGATCAGTCCCATAATAAATCTACAGTGCTTGGTATAGCACACTGCTCCCCCTGAATTATTATTTTTTTGTGTGCCTGTGTGTCAGTTTTGTTGTTTCTACACGCTTGATTCATTTACTTGAAACTGTCATTAATGTTTGTTGTAGGGTTGTTGAGTGGTTATCAGTGAGTCTACGTATTCTCGGTTTTATCTATTTATTTTTTTATGGATTTGAAGTTATTCATTCTTCCAGTTTTTAGTTATTTTGATTATTTCATTTATATCGTTTATTATTATATATATATATATATATATATATATATATATATATATATATATATATACATATATATATATATATATATATATATATATATATATATATATATATATATGTATATATATATATATATGTATATGTATATGTATATATATATATATATATATATATATATATATATATATATATATATATATATATATATATATATATATATATATATATATATATATATATATATATATATATATATATATATATATATATACATACACACACACACACACACACACACACACACACACACATATATATATATATATATATATATATATATATATATATATATATATATATATATATATATATATATATATATATGTGTGTGTGTGTGTGTGTGTGTGTGTGTATATTTCATTTATTTATAACTACATTGTAGTGCTGAATGATACTCGTAACTCATAATCCAAGCGCTTGGGCTATGCCCTAAATTTTACAATCCGCTAATCCAGTTATTGTATATTATCTTACAATTTCTATAATTATCGCATATCCTAAAAGGTATTGCTTGTTGTACAAAAGGGTCAAATATCTGTGTTTCTACGATCATTATCATACTGCAATACCAGGAACCCTGCTATTACGTCTGATGTCATAGTTTACGTCACAATTAGCCTCTCTGTGGGTGCTTACTAAATTTAGCTAAGTTTCCCTTAAAAGTTCTTTGATTTACTCTGAGGAGGGCCCTAATTATCCACATTAGACATTACTGCATATTTATGCCAATTAGGCTGTGGCTTCAAATAGCTATTTCCAGAATACGGTCCATATCCGATGCTTTGTAAAGATTTTATCGACGAAAGTCAGTTAGACACGGCCCTGAAATGCACAGCAGTATGCCTTTATCTATCAACTTCTTTCCCAACTGATTTATTCCGAGTTTCTTGTCAATCACCCGAAATATGGTAATTAATTTAAATTGAGCTACTTTTAGACAGGGCGTGATACTTGATTTGTCAGGCAAATCATTCAGCGAATGTCAGAATGCTCCCTTTGGTTTTTTTTTATTATTATAACTAACGAAATATACTATAAGGCGAGAATTAAGGTTAAAAGTCAATAAAGCCGTCATAAACTGTAACAGTTCTCAGGAATAAGTGTCATTAATCTGTTGAAAGAGAAGTGAAACCAGGTCAGGTGAACAAAGGTCGAAAGAAACACGTGATTTGTATGAAAAACAAGATAAAATTCGCCATAAAAGAGTTGAAAACGAGCTTATGTGAGCGTAACAGCAAAGGAATATAGAACGGAGCAAAATTGCTGTATAAAAAAGTAATCATTCAAATACAGTACATTATCTACGGAATTATTGCAGAGCAAATAAGACCATAATTACATATGCATTTGATCCATCATTGTGTTTTTTAAATATTAAACAAACAGGCCCTTAAGTGATTTTATATATGAAAATGGATTTCAACAGGTTATAATTATCATATCAAAAGAACATATAGTCACATGGCATTAAAAATCTATAATATATATATATATATATATATATATATATATATATATATATATATATATATATATATAAATAGCCTATGTATGTATGTATGTATGTATGTATGTATATATATATATATATATATATATATATATATATATATATATATATATATATATATATATATATATATTTCACTGTATTTAAAATTCATTTAGTATTTGTGTTTGATTTTTCTTATTTGAATTCATCTTACCTTGATAATCCTATTTATGTGTTATTTTATGATTATTTCAAGTGTAATCTCCAGGTAAGGTACCAACGATTGTTTATTCTTCCCAATTGTCCATTTTATTTATATAGCAACAGCTTCCATTGGCATTCTAACATAAATTTTTTAAAAAGTTACCTAAGTTACTAGAGCAAATTATTGCAGTGTTCAAACCCCCTTCCCCACCGCAACAAATAATTAATGAAAAACTATATATTATTTTTTCTTCAGAGCTTCTGTTCATTTAATAACTCACCAGGATTTTGATAAATACACCACCAATAAAAAACAACGTTAATTCGTTAGCATTCTAATTCACACCAGCATACGAATTAATCGAATTACCCCGGAGAAATACGGCGATGAAAAGTTGCTCCTTTTGGAACCCTGATGCGTCGCCTCTTTCCGATCTGTTCGGAACCTCTCTTCCCCCTTCCCCCCTTTTCTTTTGACCTAAAATAGAAATAATTATTCTTCGGACCTAAATTATCATTATGCCCCATTAGCGGTTGTAGCGGGAAGGGGAAGAAAAATAGGATATTATAAAACTACATTAACGACATAAATCACATATACCTGCCCGTTAAAATGCAGTAATTAAAATCGGCGAAAAAAAGAGTTGCTTCATAGCTCACAAAAACTGGACACTTTTATGGTACCGTGAGTTAATGATCTATAAGTCTAAGATAAGGAATGTTACCGTTTTATGCATTCGCACAATCTATCTATCTATCCATTTGTTTACCTATCTATCTATCTATATATATATATTTGTCTATCTATCGTTTTCCTTTATGGTTGTTTGTGCAATTTTACGTCAGAAATCCTGATTTATTTACATTATCATATAATTTCTCTGGGAAATATAAGTTCAGAAGCAATATTAGAGGAAACATTAGTTAAATTAATCAAATTTTTCATCATTAGTTTTTTTCAGTCGTATGCAACATACCATAGGAGATCTTTGCCGATTACTCGGGATATACTTGCGTATTACAAAAAAAAAAAAAAAACATGTTTAGAATAGTAAGTTATGGATTTTATTTTCCAAAGTGCAAGTTGGATAGACGGCTATCTATGTTAGTATATACTAAACATACATAGAGATTCAATTTGATTAAGTATCTATGATTAACGTGGACATCAGCTATTTTATATAGATATTCTCTCTAAACTCAAAGGTATTTTATTTAGAGGAGGGCAGGAACAAAATCTAAGTTAGAATGTTCACAGAATGTCAAGAAGAAAGGAATTTTACAAATATTAAAAAAAATTCATAATATTGTAGTTGTGCCCTTTTATATATCATAACTGCTTTTTGTTTTTGAATTATAAGATTCAGTTTAGGGAAAAATATATGGTATAGTATTCACCTTACTGGATATTTTCTGAAACGGAAGAGGAGAGTTTCCTAAAAGAAAATCTTATTCGTTCTTAGGATTAATTATTTAAGTTGTTATAGAGAGAAGGCAATAGGAGCAATATATATAAATATATATATATATATATATATATATATATATATATATATATATATATATATATATATATATATATATATATATATATATATACATGTATATTAATTATCTTATATTTCTAGACCAATTCTTCCATAGGACCCTTAAAATTCACAGCGTGGTATGAATGATAAAAAAATGATTAATCTCTGCCATTATGCTATGTGCAAGATTCATCACCAAGTCCACAGCCTTCCGGGCATTTTATCAATTATTTTCCTTTCTGAATAATAATAATAATAATAATAATAATAATAATAATAATAATAATAATAATAATAATAATAATAATAATAATACTAAATACCCCCACACAAAAATATCATGATTCATACTGATCATATAAAATTTATGAGAATTAATTTTTATAGTCATTAATAAAATACATTTAAAATATTAAATTTCAAGGATATCTCGTAGAGATACAGGTCGATTACAGTCTATTTATAACTTCCGTTTCAGCGTAAACTTAACCGAAGGATTTACAAAATCGATTTTTGTTTGTTTAAAGGCTCCTTGTTTTCTTTGTTTACTAATCTGATTATTAATTTAGTTGGGAACTGGGGCAAGAAAAAAGAATAGATTAAATATCTTCTCTAAGTTATTATTATTATTATTATTATTATTATTATTATTATTATTATTATTATTATTATTATTATTATTATTATTATTATTATTATTATTCTACAGACGTAAATGGCGAAATGGTGATGTAAACGTTAATAAAACAAATTTTGAAGCGGACATAATTATCATATGTAGATTATTCCAGAAGACTTGAAAAATGCCAACCTCCTGAGTTTTTTTACTAAGCTCTAAGCTCTTTTAAATCGTGTAAATTAATTAATTCTATCTTATATTTATTTGTGAATACCTATTACATTTAATGAATTAATATAAAAAATATAAATTTCAATTCATTCATGAATCTAGGGTTTAACAATATGTCATCATTGATTCGATTACTTGGTCATATATATATATATATATATATATATATATATATATATATATATATATATATATATATATATATATATATATATATATATATATATATATATATATATATATATATATATATATATATATATATATATGTTGTGGGGTGAGTGGTTGTTTGAGGAAAGCAACTGTTTGTTTGTTGTTGCATATTTGCCTCCTTACCTGGGAATGCTTTTCTCTCTGGTGAGAGTTATCCTCTGTCGCATTCACGGTGACAGAACTGGTCAGGTTTTGGAAAGCAGATCGGCAGGTCCTAGACAATATTCCGTCGAGAACAGAGCAGCAGCAGATTTCTGATGATCACCCTCAGGGTGATGGCAGCAACCGCAGTTTTCTGAGGATCACCTTGTTGTGGGTGATGGCAGCGACAGCAGTTTCTTGAATATCACCTTGTTGGAGAATGGTGGCAACGTCGGCAGATTTGAAGTGTCACTGGGTTGATGGACTTCAAGTACTTAAGGAGGAGGTCGTGACTGGATCATGTTTTTAGTCACTGTTACTGCTGGTGGAGCAAAAGGCTCTCGTGGAGTTATTGTGTTGAGTGGAGCAAAAAGCTCTTAATATTATATTGTTGAGCAAAAGGTCCTCAGAGTTATTGTTGAAATATTGTTGAGCGAGAGGCTCGTGTAATTGTGGTTAATGAGCAAGTAATCCTCTGAAAGTATTTATGTAATGATTAATATTTAATTTTTATATTTGTGTGGCGCTGCTGCTGGAATTGAGAATTGTTATTGAGAATTTAAAGTAAAGTATGTGGAACCATATAATTTGATTGTTATAGTATTGGTCATTTGCTCTACGTTTCTATTTTCCGAAACCTAGACTCGTTTGTAAATATGTAAAAAAAATTTAGGATAATAAATTAGTTTTAAGGCGACTTAAGTCGTTTTGTTATGCTCCTTCCTCCTTTGCTTGTCTCCACTGCCGCCAGTCATTCCAGTTGCATTCTATTTTGGCAATTAAGATCCTGCAGGACCGAGTACTGATATTACAATATATATACAGTATATATATATATATATATATATATATATATATATATATATATATATATATATATATATATATATATATATATATATATATATATATATATATATATATAATATGCATCAGCTAGTAGAAAAGTGATAAGAAATGACTTGAACCGAGCACTTTCATGTATTTCTACACCTCATCAGGGTTCAGGTACAAGTGACCAGGAAACAAATACAGAGTCACAAGAAGACTTCGTGGCAAGACAAACAATGCTAAAAAGATAAACTACGCTAACAATTACCGAACAGTGGTAATGCTTAATAGCCTACTTGTTTTAAAATACCATTTGTTAAAATTTCATCAACTTTGTACAAACCTAGGCTGATATTTAATAATTTGTTGTAAGAGCTGGTAATATGTAAAATGCATTAATTGTACACAAGAATAATAGTAATCATGGTATTAAGTGGAGGGAATCAAAGGAAATTATGTTTTGCAAAGATCTAGCGAAAAGAAATTTAATTGAATTCTATATAATTAAAAAAGACTGTGACAATTTATTAAATATCAGCCTAGATTTGTATAAAGTTGGTGAAATTTTAACGAATGGTATTTACAGACTGTCCAATCCAGAATTTTCTAATATCAGAAATCATTAAAAAATTTGTAATGCCAGTATCAATTATTCCGACTTCTCTGTTTTGGCCCAAAAAAGTTGTTTACAAGAACTTCTCATTTTGGAATTGTTATTCATTAAACAGTTAGTGCCCAAGTTGAACTCACACACCTCCTCTGTACAGTTGTATCTGGCTTGAGCCGGTTTTCTTCGCTGCTTTCCTTTCCCTTTTGAGTCATTCAGTCTTCAACTTTTAGTCTAGCAGGTGCTTTTCTTAAATTGTCTTGTTTTAATGTAATTTATATTTATGTAGTATGTTGAGACTCTTGAAGTCATTAGCTTTATTCTGTGAATTTTTAATTTGTGTATTTTCTCTTCTAGCCTTGATGATACAACTATTTTACGAAATGTGTTGGCAAATAAATATCATCTATTGATGACAGGCTATCTCCTTGTCACCCTGTCCTGATATATATTGAGGCCTGCTTGCACTAGCACCTCCTGTCTTCTATATATATATATATATATATATATATATATATATATATATATATATATATATATATATATATATATATATATATATATGTGTGTGTGTGTGTGTGTGTGTGTCTGTGTGTGTGTGTGTGTGTATCATCATGATGTGTTCCAAGTACCTGGTTGTTACACAACTAATCACAGAATTCAAAAAACTACCTCACTTCAGCCAGATGCCTGAACTCTCATAACAATGAAATTTACGACTGAGTACTGTAAAGGTAACAGTGATCTCTTAAAAAGCTTTATTAATCACGTGAAAAATAAAACTAAGTTTATCAAAACAAGCGTGAGGTATCAGCAATTAAACAAGAAATATACTAGAGTAAAAAGGAATCCTTCTATCAAACAACTTCAACTGTTTCCCTGGTCTTAATTCAC
>NC_089752.1:61037819-61072819 GCF_040412425.1 Macrobrachium rosenbergii
CCTGCCTTTTAATTTAGACTTTTCCCACTGACAAAATCCGTCAATCATCCGATTATTTCAATACTTAAAGAATTAGGTTATGCCTCTGAATCATGAATAACGTAAAGGATGGCTTCATTATTTGCATTTTGACTGACATCTCGCTTTGTTTGATGACAAGATAAGTATACGGAAATGAAGGGATATGTCATGATAGATTATAATGTTTACGATAATTTTTTTCTATTGTCTAAGCTAAATATTTCAAATGTCTGTTGAATATGTTTTTTTCAATGTTCTGAGATAATAAAACCTTGCTTTATTTCAGTATTTCAAGGCAATTGATTCAGATAATAGACTAATTTATTTTCATTCTGTAATAATATCCAAATTACGTCTGACTTTGCATTCAAGAGGATAAATTTATTAAAATTCCAAAGGGTCAGGTGTTAAAAATTCTGCATATTTTACATGTACACTTTCATGTAAATATCTATCATAACAAAAAAAACTGATATGTTTAACTTACATCGAAAAATCAAACTCTGGTGTCCATTTTTGGACAATAATAATAACCATGTTTGGTCAACAAAACTACGTATAACTGACACCATTACCAGATGACATCTTATTGATTTATTTTCTATGAAATCCATTTTAACAAAGACCTTTTATCGGAGTAATTAGTCCCAACTCCCAAGATCCTGCAAGTAATACTCGCTTTGCACATCAGCAATCTATCATTCCTTTTCATAATAAAACTGTTAAAAATGGTAGAGATACAGTAGCAGCTACTGAGAAAAAGATATATTTCTCCTCAATTATGAAAAATAATTGCAATAAAATGTAATTAAAATTGCAGTACAATGAATATATGCTTAAAAAAAACGTGAGTAGCTCTGCAATTTTATCAGATATGCTTTTAAATTCCATTATGCCAAGGACGGCATCTAATGGAATAACTGAATGACAACGGATAAACTCTCTCTCTCACACACACTTTTTCCCTCTTTCTCCTCCCTAACCCCTCTACCCTCTCTCTCTTTCTCTCTTTCTTCTCCCAAACACCCCTCTACTCTCTCTCCAATCCTCCCTGTCTCTTTTCCTCTTTTTCTCCCCAGCACCCCCTCTCTCACTTCCTCTCCCTCTTACTCTCTCTCTGTCACTCCCATCCCAACCCCCATCCCCTTGGTACCATTGATGTCTTACCCCCACCGTATTCTTTTCTAGATAGTAAGTTATATATATACCGAAATAAGGTATGATAAATTCGTAAAGTTACTAAGTCTATGGGCATAAATAGCCCCGTTTCAGGGAAGCCCTCACCTGCCTTTGGTGCCCTTTGGTACTAGTGATGTTTTACCCCCCAGTGCCGATTTCTAGACAGTAAGTCATACGTATACCAAGTTTGGTTGAAATTGCTCAATGCATTTCAGAGTCACTGTGGCATATACACACATACATACATCCATATATATATATATATATATATATATATATATATATATATATATATATATATATATATATATATATATATATATATATATATATATATATATATATATATATATATGTATACTATAAATATATATATATATATATATATATATATATATATATATATATATATATATATATATATATATATATATATATATATATATACATACATATATATATATATATATATATATATATATATATATATATATATATATATATATATATATATATATATATATATATATTTATATATATATATATAAGCGAATGTGTGTATATTTGTTTGTCCACTATAGAAATCCGAACCGCTTGACAGATCCAGGCAAAATTTTGCACACGGCTTCTGTGTTACCCCAGAAAGGTTTATAACTCATAATTAAACCCCTACCCCATGATAAACATAATAACATAGACAAAACAAATAAAATTTTCGGTTTTACGTCACCTTTTCCTTCAACTTTCTGGTTTAATTCTCATTTTCCATTGACACTCCACCTTTTATTCCAGGCACTGTCAGACGTATGATTTCATTAATCTCCTCCCACTGCAAACCCTATCATCAATTTAGTACATCCAAAAAATTAAACAGATGTGTTTGACTGTATTAGAATTACTTTCATTCAGTCATAAAACAATGTAATTCAAAATATAACTTTTAAATTTACCATCACACCAGTCAGACCTTACAGTTCTCGCCACGGAAAAAAGTACTTACAGACCATTAAAAAAATAATCGCGTAGAAATCACCAAAATTTTTTCAGTCTTCATCTAAAGCCAAATGTATCTTAATCATACCCTTACAATAAAATGCAAATTCTTAAGTACCTTGTGGTATTACCACCACCATATCTAAGTACTTGATCCACGAAAAAAAAAAATTGTAGTTATGGGTACAACTTTGGAGATCAGAAGTAATTCATTACCATCCTCACAAGTATATTAGCAGACTAAATGCTTCTGTGACAAAACTAACCCCAATTAAAAGATTACTCGCGACAGAATCACCACATTATTTTCAGTGTTCATCTTAAGCCAAATGTATCTTAATCATACCTTGCCAATAAAACACCTTCAGGTATCACCATCATCATATCAAAGTACTTAATCCACTAAAAAATCACCATATATCGACAATTTCTATCAGGGCCGGTGCTAGGAATTGTGTGGCCCAATTAGAAAAATCAAACTCAGCGACATTCAAGTTCCCTGTCTCTCTCAAAACTCTGTTTTCTTTAACCTGAGATGGCAACAGTTGCTATGGTATATTTGTCACTATTATTATTATTATTATTATTATTATTATTATTATTATTATTATTATTATTATTATTATTATTATTATTATTATTATTATTATTATTATAGAAATTAAGACTTTTTTATGTCTAATATAAAAAAGGATTTTCCAAGTGATAACTTTCTGTTAATATAGTATGCATAATAATGTGAGGAATAATACTTCCTCATTCTTCATTTCGTGGGGAAATGTAACTTCCTTTACCCCTTTATCTTGCCCTCACCCTCCCCTCCCCATCCCCTCTTCCTTTTATTTTCCATCCCCAATCCCTCCCCTACCCCTATTCTTCCTTCTCCCCTTGCCCCTCCCCTTCCCTCCCCTCCCATCCTCCTCCCCCCCCTCCACCTTCCTCTTCCGCTTCCCCAACCTTTTCCTTCTCCCTTCCCTCCTCCCATCTCCTCCCCTCCCTTCCACCTTCTCCTTCTTCTTTCCCAACTTTTCCCCTCCCCTTCCCCATTCTCCCTCCTCCTCTATCCTCTCACTTCTTTCCCCTCCTTCTCCCCTCTTTTTCCCCCTCCCTCTTCCTTCCCACTACCCATAGACTGTTATTCAGAGTTTTAACAGGCCTACCCGTGGGTTGTTATTCAGAGTTTTTCCAGGAAGTGCTGGGCTGGTTGCTAGTATGTATATAAAAGTGAATGTTTGTATATTTGTTTGTCCACTATATAAATCCAAACTGCTTAACAGACCCAGACAAAATTTTGCACACGGCATCTGTGTCATCCCAGAAAGGTTTATAACTCAAAATCAAACCCCTACCCTGTGACAAACATACAAACAAAGACAAAACCAAAAAAATTTTCGTTTTCAGTCCACCTTTTCTTCAGTAACATTATGGGAATCACCAGTAGCTTGGGTGGAAAGCTCCAACTTTTCTGTTGGTGACATCATTAAATTCCCACTGCAAACCCTCAGACGTATGGTAGCCCAACAAATGCGAATTTCCTCATTAATTCGTTAGTTTCTTCTTCTTTTTACCTTCGAAATTCGCTATAGCGACTGCTTCTTGGAGGAGTCGCGCCCTTTGGGTTCCCTTTTCCAGCCCTTTGGCTGAGAGATAGTCCGGGCCGTAAATTATAGGCAAAGGACGGTAAATTCCCGCATAACACAATAAATACCTCACTCTACTACCCTTGGCTTTTCTGCCAACATCATTTACTCTTTTATTTATTTATTTATTTTTCTGATTTTAATGAATCACGAGTCATAGACTCCTGCCCTTGTGATTTTAAATGCCCCCTTCGTAAAATCCGAGAGGCATGTCCCGCCTTTAGTATGAGGTCATGCTTTCAATCATAACATCCTGTTCATTTTCCTTTGTTATTTCTTTTCCCTTTCTACTAAGAACTCTATTTTGTCCCCAGACCCCTCGTCTTTTGTCTGCTTATCCCGTCATAACATTGAGCGAGTATCTAATCTATATATAGCCTGTACTCGAGTTATGGGCAGTGGACGCATAAAATTAGTGTGGTTTAAAGTTAGCGAATTAAAACTCGCGAATACTCTCGCTCGTCTAAAACTGTCAGAATCCCCAGAATAAGGGTCAGCCGTCAACTGTCGAGTTGGCGAATTAGGTATTGTCATTACAATATCACGTAAAGGAGATGTCATTTACAAAAATAAACGCTGCGTTATCATTTACACCGCCTCTTCAAGGCATACTAACTGCATGCCTTGTTTATTTAGAATTAAGGAACTTATATGTAAATTAATTCTTAAATTTTGTCTCCTACCTCAAAATTATCTTGTCCTCGTAATCTTAAAGTAATGTATACCGTAAATTTGAAGAAATTAATGTGCCATGTTAAAGTAGTTTAATATTAATGTGTTGGGAGTATTTTCCATTTTCCGTGGGAATAGAGTAAAGTAAAAGCTTTTCCATTTCTTGTTAGAAGAGTAAAGTAAACCAGCTGTGCCGACTTCTTGGATATCAACATACAAGCCCGAATGAAGGCTCGTATGTCATCTTCCGTGGGGAGCTATTATAATTTACAAGAAGTCGCTGCACAGCGTGCCTCCCCCACCCCCCCCCCACCTAATTTACCCTTTGTTTATTGAGAAACGCATGGACGATCGTATTTGACCTAGAAATCAGAGCAAGGTTATCAACATTTCGATCTGTACTTCTTTTTACCTGGAACAGATATTGAGATGACACGGATAAAAAAGGGCAAGGAGAGGAGACTTAATGCCACTCTCTTAAGCAGCTTAGCCTAACTATGCTGCTTAAAACAACCTTTCTAAAGGCAGATTACGCTGCTGAATTGTCTTACCTTCGCAGGACCAGGGAAGAGGCAACCGAATCGCTGACCACCTGGCGAATGACACATCGTTCACACACAGGCACGATGCGGCCGGAGCCCTTAAAAGGAAGAGACAGCAGTAGCAGCGGGCAGTTAGTAGTGTGGGCAGGAGCCATGCAGTAGCAGTCATAGGGGACGGCCATACACACGGGAGAGCGGTATATTTGCTGAGACCTTCGTTCTCCCCCTGCCCGACTCCAGTCATCCTCGAGGGACAGCGTGCATCGTCGGTGATTGCCCCTCACCATTCTTTGCCAGAGACCCACTTCCCCTGAGGTAAAGTGCGAGTGAAGACTTTTCAGTCACGACAGTTTGCCCTTTAGAAAGTTTGGAGGACCAGCATTTCACTTCTGTACTTGTGCCAGTTTATCCAGTGCCATTTCCAATGTCCTGTGTTCAAGTGTAAAGTGGTCATTCATTCCTCGAGTCTTTGGTACCCTCAGTGCAAACTCAAGTCATATTTGATGTTATATTGTTCCTTTACTGGCATGTAATGTGCAAATCTCTCTTGCAGAGGGACCTATTTGCAGTGGACTCATCTTGGACTGTGCCTAGCCCTTAGACAAGACTCCAGTAGAAGGATCTTCAGGCATTGCAAGCCCTTCATCAATTTACTTATCCATTTTCCCTTCAAATGCTTTCTTTTGTAAAAATAATTCTTTAATTTATCCCAAGTGTTTACATAACATTTCCTTATGAAATAGAGCCTTCAGCTCCTAAATTCACCACTTTTTCTTAATTTTTTATGATTTCCCTTTACGCAAGTCAGAACTCCAAGGCCAATTAAATAAAGTTTCTGTTGCCGGCCTGTAAAAATACCAATAACCCAGGGAAATACGTAAACATATATATATATATATATATATATATATATATATATATATATATATATATATATATATATATATATATATATATATATATATATACATGTACACACACACACACACATATATATATATATATATATATATATATAGTATATTTCTCTATGCTAATTCAAAATTTCAGATTTTCATGTTACTAACCCTGAAATTATCTCAAACTTGGATAATCCTACTGTTTGCCAAAAAGGATTCGTAGTATATAATATTTTTTTAATAAGAATAATAAACACTGATGGATTTTTTACTATTACTATTTTAATAATTTATTTTTATTGTTCATCATGCAAATGTGCTTTCGTATAAGAAGCCAAAAAAGGTCATTCTCCTTAAATTCTTACATTGACTATATCCGTGGGTTATTTTAAAGCAGAAAAATCTTGAAATGAGGTGATATATCAACTTTGCGTTATGTATCACTTTGCGTTATCTTAAACCAACCAACTTCCATTTCCACGATATTCATCATCATTCATATACCTTTATATTTATCATTCTACACGTCAAGCCTCCAAATAGTGCTGGAAAATGCAGGAATTCTACGTTTTATTGGGCCATAGTTTGCACGGAAAATGTCCCCTGAAGTTCAGTAAATCATGCAATACGACTCAGTTCCCAGATTACAAACAGGCACAATGAAACTCCATGGCATAGTTGAGTCACGTCTCTGTGTTCTGGCCTGATTACAGGGCGTAATTGTCTGGTCTTGTGGCACACAAAACCATTTTGTAACTCATAAAATTACGATTTAATCCGGGCTGTCGGATTTTGAAAATAAACAGGCACATTGAGCTCACTTTCCAAATTTTTGTCTATATTCAATAGCCAGTTGCTTTGGAAGGCAGGACGTAAAACTCGATCTTTGAACTCGCAACATGACGAATCATTCTAGGCTTTCCATTTTTATCTTAATGAGGAACGCGATTAAAAAAAGTTTTCACGTCATTTTAAAGAATTTTTTCGCACAGAATATCTTTGATAAGATTAAATGATAATAACATGGCATGTGTCCAGTACATTGCCTTACCTCTTGATCAGGTCAGTTAAATATATTGCTATATTTTAGGTAAAAGACAATTTCATAACATTTTGTTTTGCTTATAGTCTTATCTGAAAAAAATAAAAAAAGTTATATACTTGTATTATATTACTCAATAGATACAGTGATTGTAAGGTAACATACTAACCTGTATTCTGAAACCTCCACCTCCAGATGGACAAGACCATCAATTAAGATTAATCAACCTGAATTTGTGAGAGAAGCACTTTTTAACTTTTATGCTGCGCTTCGTTTTCACATCTTTAGTAGCCATCGTAATTCATAAGATAATTTTTATTCATATTTTGATAAAAGGAACGAATTCTTGATGTAAATAATCTTATAAACTATTACGTTCCTCACTTACAGTTTGATTAGGTTATTAATTCTTCAACTCTCTTTCTATGGCCATATCTTTATTTCCAATCTACTTATATATATATATATATATATATATATATATATATATATATATATATATATATATATATATATATATATATATATATACATATATAATTTCCAAAATGAGTTGAGACTAATCTAACCATTTCTGCACAGCCCTCCTCCATCCTCCCCACCGGTAGTCCTAAAATCTCTTACCAAGGGAAAACGGCTCTTAAGCATTTACACCAAACAACTTTGTCAATCCCCAATAGCTTCGACAACTAGAACAAGATGCGGGTTCCGCCAGATACCGGCTCAGGTGCCGGAAGTAATGTGATTCCGGGGCTCCAGTATAGGATTTGGCTGAAAGGTGCGGGGCGACCGAGGTGGGTAACTGGGGGAAGGAGGTCATTTGCATATAGCAGATTCCCAGTACCGCCAGAGAATGGAAGGAGTGAGGAATCATGGTGGGATTTCTTTGTACATTGGCGTTAGCAGAGTAAAGTTGTGAACATGTAATATATATATATATATATATATATATATATATATATATATATATATATATATATATATATATATATATATATATATGTGTGTGTGTGTGTGTATATATATATATATATATATATTTGTGTGTGTATATATATATATATATATATATATATATATATATATATATATATATATATATATATATATATATATATATATATATATATATATATATATAGATCATGAAGGAAGTAACAGGAAAGACATCCTCATCATTTAACAGTTTATTTTTCAATGCCGACGTTTCGCTACGAATTCCAAGTCTCATTTTTAAGGCTATGAAATATAATTTGCGAACATTAATGACTAAAATTAATTTATGGTGATATGCACTGGCCTTCAAAATGCGACTTGGAATCCGTCGCGAAACGTCGGCATTGAAAATAAACTGTTAAAGGATGAGGATGCCTTTCCTATTACTTCCTTCATGATGTATACTTCAAGCCTCAGCTCCGTTCCTTATGTGTGTGTGTGTATATATATATATATATATATATATATATATATATATATATATATATATATATATATATATATATATATATATATATATATATATATATATATATATCAATGAATTTGTGGAAATCCTCAGTATCTGTTCAATAACAGAAATCGCCTATTGGAAATATAAATCTCAAACTAATGATAATTTGTCACTTTGAGAATTTTAGGAAATCTTCACAAAGCCAAAAGTTTAAAAAGTCAGCACTTTGAAAATAAAAAGACTCCTAGATAAATACCCAGAGACTGATATAAGAGACTAAATATAACCGAATACTTACGTTTATATTTTCATTTACAAAATAAACTGCGGCATAAAATAAATCATCATCTTATTTTTGTCATCGTTAACAATATAAAAGAATCTGGATTAAATTCTCTTCCAGCAGATGATGCCCTTCAAGATTTAAATGACCAGAATGGCAAAAAGTTAACACAGGCACGAATTAGCTACCAGTTGACTTTGACTCTGCGGGTGATATAAAAAAAGGACGTTTTTCTGTTATTTATGCATATGATTTTATCAAATATCATTCATCTATGTGTATATATATGTATACATACATACATACATATACACACACACACACACACACACACACACATATATATATATATATATATATATATATATATATATATATATATATATATGTGTGTGTGTGTGTGTGTGTGTGTGTGTGTGTGTGTGTGTGTGTGTGTGTGTGTGTGTGCGCGCGCGCATGTGTGTGTGTCAATGTGTTTGTGAGTGTCTGTGTGTCAATATTCATGAACGCTTGCACTGCACATACACGTTTACTTTAATTGTAAGGGGTTTCAAATGATACTGAATAAAGACATTAGATATGACAAAGATTGGTAATAAAAGCACATCCTCTCTCTCTCTCTCTGTGTGACTAATTAGCAAGTACAATAGGTCGACCTTGAGGGAGTGATTGTGTTTGGCACGAATTCAAGTGGAGTGTTTGTTTGGACGAGGGATTCCCGCTCGTTCACTGACGCCATTGAAGCAGTTCAACGAGATCAGCTCCTGCTAGTCATCGCTGCTGTAGTTTGCCCGTCTGTGATCTCCAGTTAGGATTCTCATAGACGGGTAAATGTCTTATAATGCAAACAATCATTCTACATTTATTAAATAGTATTGGCATTTAGTCACAATTGAATGATGGTAGGAAATAGTATAAATCATCGCGTTATTCGATACTTACCATGCAGACACACAAATCGAATTCTGCTCGATTGGAATGAAAAGCGGAATAGGTATTGAATACCATGTGTTGTGAGAATTATTATTTTGAGTATTAAGCAATAATATCGCTTCAAAAATCACATGAAGTCAAATAAATAATAACTGAAAGAGTGAAAGTGGACAGAAAATCTTGGTTGGCAATGTTCGTGCTTGTTTTATTTGTACATTTGCTGAAGTTAATACTGATTGATTACTTATGCACTCCTAGCAAAATATAGTCACCTCCATACAACAGACAAGTAAAAAAGAATCGGGTATTGTATACTCCCTGATATAACTTGACTCTACTGAATCGAAAACATACGATACCGCTGAGAGTATAGTATTAAAATAACAAAGAATTTTATGTGCCAATTTATAATGATGAGTGAAAAGTTTGTAGATTTTTGTAAGGCATATTGCATAACTAGCAGTGTTACTTCTGAAATCAAAAGGCTTAGAAAGCTTGTAAAAATGCCTGAGTGGACTAAAAGCATGAAGTAGGATTGAAATTTAAGTAATATTTTTCTTTTAAATATATCATAAAGCAAACATTACTATAATTGTAATATGGCAAAAGGAACAGTTCCTTATTTTGATTTTTGGCAGATACAAAAATATTTTTATAAAAATGAAACCTTCCAATAAAGGATGAATAATCAATAAAATACAACACAATGGATGTGATCCATTCTTAAATCAACAGGATAATGAGGCTTAATGGAAGAATGGCATGACTAATCACGGCAGTAAAAGAAACAATTTCCCCAAACTCAGATGTTAATGTAGTCTGATCTATCAACTTTTTTTCTTTTTTTTATTTACTTCTCTTATGCAAGTTAACTGACACTTGTCACTGAAGCTGGTTCGGTTTCTCTCTCTCTATCACACATATATGTGTGTTCATATATATATATATATATATATATATATATATATATATATATATATATATATATATATATATATATATATATATATATATATATTATATATATATATATATATATATATAATACACATACACACACACACACACACACATATATATATATATATATATATATATATATATATATATATATATATATATATGTATATATATATATATATATATATATATATATATATATATATATATATATATATATATATATATATATATATATATATATATATATATATATATATATATATATATATATATATATATATATATATATATATATATATATATATATATATATATGTGTGTGTGTGTGTGTGTGTGTGTGTGTGTGTGTGTGTGTGTGTGTGTGTGTGTTATCAGGTTATTTGACAACTATTATCCCCACCAGGCCCGTTTCTAGCTTTGTGGGGGCCCTAGGCAAGATGCTGTTTGGGGGCCCTAGATAGATAGGTAGGTAGGTACTTCATCTATCCCCGAGGGGTTTGTCAAACTGTGATGAAGCGATTCCAAAAACATAAATGCTGACCATGTGAAAACAGTTAGATAAAAGAATTACATATTTAAAGCAAAAACTGAGGGATCCTTAGGCATTTGGAACAGAAAATCCTTACTTTTGAGATAATTCAAGTTAAAGACGGCAAAGTATATTTGCTGGGTTTTCTTGATTATTTGATGATTTTTGTTGATTTTTTAAGTTTCCTGGCATTGATCCTTCTCCTGCTTCATAATCTGTATCTTTTACAGCCTTCCTTTTCTTTTTGGTCTTTTTCTTGAATGGCAAGTCCATATTTTCATCTAACTTGGTTAGGTATGATGTGATGAAATATTATTGAGCCGGAAGCCAAGACAGGTATCTAAGTGACTGGCCTATAGCCTGCATTATAATTAGCAACTGCTTGTGCAGCAGCAAAGTCCAGCATCTGTTTGGTAATATTTTAATGTTTTGGACAATATCTCCACAGTCTTGAGTGGAGAGACTCATTTCTGTTCTCTTGTGCCAGGACCCATCAAATGAGACATCCATGTGTAATAAGTCTCTCTTAGGCGCAATGACTTGTTTATCAATATAATACTTGAAAAGTTCTATGGTATTCATAAGTAAACTTCTCACTTTTGCTACAGCCAATTCAGTAATGTGTTGAGCATATCTTCCGTAAGTTTTATTACTAATTTTCCCTAAACTCAAGCACCCAATCAGTTTTGAAAACCCATTGTAGCCTAACCCCAACAACATTGTTACATAAACAACCATAGAAGTTAATGGTAAAAAGCTTGATTTACATATATCATCATCATTTATAATAATTTCACACCCTCTACACATAACAAAAATAGAACAGTCAAGTAATTTATATAGTATTTTCACGTCAATACAGAATTTTCACGACACTATGGAAAGGCCATTTTCTAAACACACCTTCAATATAATCACATTTTATAATACAGCACTTCCCACTGGTTGCGTCAACAGGCTTTCCACTGAATACGATTTATGTTCAAAAGAAGAACGTTTTATGGATGGACTTTCTTTCACAGGATTTTCTTTCCAGTTTCAAGTTTTTGCTTGAATCATGCTTCACCCACTAAATGTGCATCCTTTGATTCTGTTGTTTCTCTTGTTTCCCTGGCCTAGGCATCTTGGAACAACTGTATAACGAATCGAACTAGGTAATATTACCTGGAAAAACAATGGAATATAACATCCTTGATTTCAGTCATTCATGGTACCTCAGACTAAATGTAAACAAACTCTCATGGAGACAGTGATATGAAACGACGTGCGATACAAAGTAGTTGCTTGGCAACTACCCGCCTTTGGTATGAAATGTCTCGAGGACAAACGTTTATCTATCCGAGAAACGTAAACATCGCAAGAAACCACGAAAAAATGAAAAAATCCGAAAGTAATAAAGAAATTGCGATCTGTAATGTTTTGACAGATGTCAAGAACGACCACGTGGCATTTAAATGGAGGGTGGTATTTAAACATGAGCGCGCGCAAACGCGCTAAAACCCACCGGAACTAAAAGTACAATATCTATAGTATACTATGGGCGGCTCATCTAGATTTCGGTTTGAACGACCATTTTTACCTAAAATATAGGGTTTAGGGTTCCTTAACGGGATTGATGGGTCTAACTAATTATATAGCACAGAAATCTGTAGTGTTAACAATTGCAATTAATTACACAAATGCTAATAAATTAAAATTGTCATAGGTATACATATAATATATGGTGCACATGATAAAATCTTTTAAAATTTCAAATTTTACATTTGAAAATTAAAAATTTTCAAAGGGAATCGGGGGCCCCCGAGTGGCTTGGGAAATTTAAATTTTCCAAGCTACCCCGGGGGCCCCCCGGTGGCTTGGGGGCCCTAGGCAATCGCCTAGTCCGCCTATAGCTAGAAACGGCACTGATCGCCACATCCCCCCTGCAAGGGCAAGAGAACATTCCCAAAAACGGTTGGCAACATTGGTAGTTCATGACCTTAGATTCCTCCAACAGCTTCCTCTCTCTCTCTCTCTCTCTCTCTCTCTCTCTCTCTCTCTCTCTCTCTCTCTCTCTCTCTCTCTCTCTCTCTCTCAACTTTACTGAAAACCTCTTAACCTAAGTGTGTGAATCAAACCCCAGAATACGAAAAAGAGATGTTTATTATACAAATCTAACTAAGGACAGGTAAATGAAAAATCATGCATGTTAGGCAATTAATCCCAATTGCGCTATATCCTAAAGCAAAATAAAATTGTTGCAAGAAATCATAATATGTAGGAACTAACTCCCGCTTCCCACAAAACAGACCCAAAATCCACTACATAAGTTTGTCTGTGATCTATAAAAAAAAAAAAAAGTCACTTCGCCCCCCAGTTTCATTCCAACAAAGGACAAAATGCCCTTTAGGCCACAGTTCATAACACATAACATGCACCATAAAAATATAAAATAAAGGCAAGCATTAATCACTGCAAACCAATCAGATCTGTAATGCAAAATCATAGAGATTAGTAATTTTCCTAAGTTTCTACTCATTGTCAGCAACAGGGAATTCCGATTACCAAAGTGTTCTAATGCGTCCCTTCAGTTTAGACTCTCACCAAAGAATGAACAATTTTCCACTAGAGCCCTTTGCACTTTGCCTTTTCGTGATGCACACACTGATGCACAATTCTGTTTAACACACCATTCCGTTTAACACACCCAAAAAATCTGACTCACACTGGACGAAAAGATTCCATGGCTTCCGATCCCACTATGGTGGAAACTTCCATTCTTGGACACGCGTCACCAACGACCCACTAAATCAAAGGTGATCTTCTGACAAGTGCTGAGAATGCGCCAGATCGTGCTTATTAAACATACTTCCCAGCTGTAAAATGGCTGAAGAACTCCAACAAGTTTGTATGCTGCACATACCTTCACACACTCCCATTTAATAGGTCTCGGCCACCTACGTACAGGTTGTACTCTACCTGAAGTACACTTATTCAATCACTATGGTGTGGTTTCATGATTCACTGTCATTTGCACTTGTGGAGACTGCCTCTCCTTGAAGCAGCAATGACGCCTGCACTTCAGGATAATAGCCACATCCATGATAACCATAATTACCAATAACGCACCAAGGACGCCCAGTAAGACAAACTTATTGTTGCTGATCCACTCTATGTAGTCTATGTCCTCCATCTGGTTCAACGGCGGCAATGTCGTAACCTCCGGTAATACTGATAATTCCACAGCCCCATAGTAACTATGGACAAGTTGTAGATGTGCCTACTCATCACCAAGAAATGAGTAGAGATTATCCTGCATGCTCCATCGAACAGTCGAGACCCTCCAAGACAAACGATGCCTAATCGTTAAAACATTGCCTTGTCAACCTCCATCTGTGACAATATATCACCGAAGTCGTTTCTAATGGCATTATCATATAGTCACTAGGGGCCAGTCTAAATCCACATTGTATATCAGTCTTGTTATGTGTCAGCTCAAACTCACAACCCTCTAAGATAATATACCATAAGACAAATTCCTTATTGTCACAAATATATTTATTATGAACTAATGTGCACCTAACTTTATAATCAATGGCTACTGACTGAAACTTATCTCCTATCATATGCATAACCTCTAGTCCCTCTACCATCACTACACTATTATTATATATACTAGGAGAAGGTCGTATGATATAACTACAAAATGGATCCTTTGTGCTGGTAGGTATCTCCACTATTAATTCCTGTCTGATAAACATACTTTTATTATCCTGTAGTACAAGTAAAAATAATATTGGGCCCACATTTATAAGCCCCATTCATCAAAACTGATTCTAACACCCCCAAAGGTAGAATATCTTCAGAAATACGCCCTTGCAATGCTGCTTTTAACCATTTTCACTTGAGATTTGATCTCTTCCAGCAATGATTTGGTCTCTTTCTCAATTTTTAAAATTGTAGCATTTACTGTAAAGAAAGTAATTGTCAGATCTAGGTCACCTGAACCTCCCGAACCATAACTTGTAATACATTGAAAGTCTTCCTCAAATCATCAAAACACTCATGTAACTACATTACTCCCACTTAACTTTTCCAAAACCCTCCCTTGATTAGCTACATCAGCTTCCAATGCCTCAACGTTCACCAGGCTTGTAATCGCTACCCCACCAATTGCTGCTACGGCCAGTGCCATCATTCCCACAACTAAAAGAACCGCCCTTTTATGTCTCTTGGTTCTACCACACATAAGTTTCTTACCATTCACTTTCTTGTCCAGAAACCATGTAATTGTCTGTTCCATAGTGCCCAGAATTCTGTCAGCTGTAAATCCAACTTCTGAAAACAAAATTAATGGGTCCAACATTACGTTCCTATCTTGCCTCCTCTAGTGTCCTCATTAGCGTTTCAACAATATTCTGAGAACATTTTAACTCTGTCTTAGCCTACGGAAGATCCTCAAATTCCACTCTCATGACAATCCTATCATCGTCGAGCCAAACATCATGATCCTCTTCAATTACGACCCCTGATAGCAAATAAACCTTACCTACTGCATTCACAGCCACCACGAAGGTGAAGAGTATACTAAATCCCCACATCTGCAAACAAAAGAAGGAAAAAAACCCATAAATAACTGCTTAACCGCAGAAAAAAAAGAAAGATCGAAAAACTGCATGGTCAACACACCCCACATTTCAAAACTTATCCCCAAAACGTTAAATTGTTCTTTTAATCTTAGAAATGTGCGTTAATCTTGTCACCCCTGTATCTTCATTCAAAACTACGAACCTATTTCCCCTTTTTTCTTCTATAACCCGAAACAGCACGTCAAATTTGGGACTCAACTTATAATTCAAGTCATTTCTGACATTAACCTTCAAAAATACCTTATCCCCAACTGCAACTCCGACTTTGCATTACTTCTCGCGACCATTTCTCGAGTCTTTGACTCCAAATTACTACTAAGACGTGCATGTGTCTCTTTAGCTCTAGCAGATAATGATGTAACTGTATCATCACAACGTGAAGGCATTTGACAACAAATCAAATGCACCCTGAACTGAATAACCAAATAATGCCTCAACAGGCAAAACACTATTGTATTTATGCAATGTCTAATCACATCTATATATCTGTCCCAATTCTTACCATTACCACCCACTGTAACTTTAAGAGCTTTGAGTACTTTCCTGTTAGCACACTCACACAACCCCGTAGCTTCTGGCATATATGGAAGAATATTTACTTTCTGTATTCGCATAACTTCTGCAAGACACTAGCGTCCTATTCACATATTCTTCCCCATTATCAGTGATAAATATCTCCGGGACCCCATATCTACAAATACACCCATTAAAAAATGTCACTGCAACCTCATCTGCCATCTTATTCTTTAATGGAAAAATCTCCACTAACCTCATTAACTCATCTATAATCACCAAAAAATGCTCATGTCCAAACCCTGACTCATAAAAGTTTGTCAAAAGATCCATATGAATCCTCTCAAACGGCCTACTAGGGATAGGAAAGGACCTCAATCTACACGACGTAGCCCTCGCTGGTTTACATAAATTACACACAGAATATCTCTTCACAAATGTCTCCTCTGAAAAAAACATGTTTTTCCAGAAAAACCTATCGCGTACTCTCTGATACGTCTTCTCATTCCCCAAATGTGGACTACCAAATTTACAATATACTACCTCCAAAACCATCCCTATTCTCACTACTCCTCATCTGATATACAATTCTTCTCACCAACAAATTACCCTCTAACTCCAGACCTAAATAAGGCAATCTATAACCCTTTCTCACTAACTCCCCTCTAAGAAACTCCTTTGTGTCTGCTAAAACCCCATCTTCATCTTGTTTCTTCTCCACCAAACTAATGTCCCAATCTGCACACTCACCAGTTGCAGTACACATATGCCCACCCTCCGTATCCACAAAATTCCTACTAAGAGCATCCACTACCAAACTATGTTTACCCTCAATGCACTTAAGCTTAGCATCAAAATCCCAAATTGTCAAAAACCACCTAGCCCTATTAGGAGACAGATTAGGCTTATTAAAAAGATCCAACAACAGCTTACGATCCGTAAGAACTTCCACCTTATTCCCCATCAGCAACATCTTAAAATGCACCAAACTAGACAACACTGCAATAGCTTCATTATCCACTGTGGCCATTAACTGTTCATTACTCCCTTGTGTCTTGAACTTTCTGCTATAAGTTGCTATTTACCCTCAGATTTCTGCATTAAACAAGCTTCTACCCCCTCTTGACTGGCATCAGTCACTAATGTGAATGGCAAGGATTCATTAAAGCCTCCCTGACTTTCTGAAAAGCTATCTGTTTAGCCTCACCCCATGAAAACTGTACATCTTCTCTCAATAGATCCGTCAAAGGTGCTGATAACGTAGAAAAACCTCTCACAAATCTATGGAAAAACTCTGCCATTCTCATGAACGAGCAGACCTGTTTCTTAGTCTTGGGTGTAGGAAAATCCACAATCACTTTGACCTTCTCATCATTCACTTGAACACCTTCATTTGAAATGACATGTCCTAAATATATAATCTGTCTTTTCAAGAAATCACACTTGGCTAGTTTAACCTTTAGACCTGCCATTCTAAGCCTCCTAAGGATTTTCCTAAGCACCTCTAAATGTTAATCTGTAGAATCCCTAGCAATCAGGATGTCATCCATACAAACAAACACATTTTTCCCCAACATCATGTGCAATAGGAATACCTGACAAACCAAAAGGCATTCGTGTAAATTCATAATGTCCCTCCGGAATAGAAAAAGCTGTCAACTTCCTGCTCTCCTCACTCAGTGGCACTTGCAAAAACCCTTACATACACGGACTTAACCATCCTTCTTAGGTACCGCCAACAACGAGAAATTAAATGGTGACTAGCTAGGCCTAATTATACCTTCCTCCTGCACTTATTAACCTCTTGCTCAACCTGCTCCCTAATCTTGAAAGGTATCCTAAACGATCAGCTTCGTCTCCCCCTCTAACTGCACCTGATGCTCTAACACATCTGTTAGCCCCAATTTATCTCCTTTCAGAGCATAACATCTGAAAATTCAGCTGACACCTCACCTATATGTATTCTTTATAGTCTGCCTCACCCAAATGATTCCTAAAAATTTCCTTTCTAACCTCCATTTCAGCCTCTGAAAACCCATTTTCCTCCTCTATGAATGCCACTGATTCCATTTCATCACTTCATTCTTCTACGTCTACAAAATACATGTTCCTCTGATATCTACTCACTGAATTATTTTAGTTCAACAATTCCACCCATGTAAATCCTTTATTCGGTACCTTATTTTTTGAAACTGTACTCACCACTCCTTTTAGTTTCTCACTACCATCCACCACACCCACTTGTTTATTCACCTTTAAATCACTTAACTTCACTTTCACCAGGCCAACCATACCTGGTTCCAAAATTACCTCTTCCGCTAAAACACCTTTATATATCCTCTTCCCCTCACCAGTAGGCTCAATTTCTCCTTGTGATCACTTACCTCCCACAGTTTCCTCATTAATCCCACTTATTTCCTTATTATCCCCCATAACAGATATATTCCCCTCTGTATCCTCAACACCCACATACAGGATAAAACCCCCAGTTTCTTCAATTGTTATACCTCCTTTACTAGGGTATATAGAAACACCGATCCTAGTACACGCTGGATGCCCCAGTAAAACCTTATTACCCAAGTTTACACCTCTCACCACCAAAACTGGTTCCCTTATTAACTGGTTCCCCAGCGAAAAACAAATATCCAGCGTCCCCACAACATCCAGTTTATGAGCCTGAATATCACATACTTTCTCCTCTGAATGTTCTAGCTGATATTGAGAAAACATTAACTGATAAAAATCATAGTCTACTAAACTGACTATTGCACCCGTATCTACAAAATTCAAAATACTAGACTCAGCTATGGCTCCCTTCACCAGCGGCTGTGGTTCCCTATATCTCCGAAAATCCCTATATGACATGAACATCCTATCCTTTCCCCTTTGGGTGCTCTGCCCTCCAAAAGTTCTGTCTATTTTTAGACTTCTTTGGATCCCCCTCCTGAGGAGCTTTCCTACATCTGTCACCAAAATTCTGGGTTACTGGCCTAACTAATCTTTTTGAGGGATGGACAAAACCACGAAGAACGAGCAGAGCTCCTACACCCCCACAGTATTTAACTCAGCAAAACTTCTTCGAGTGACCCAGTTTAGTACAATTAAAACAACGAAACTGCGGTTTTTGATCCGTAGACTTCCTTTCACTCTGAATCCTAGCAGAAAAACCACCGGAAGTAGAACCTGAATCTCCTTGTGGAAAGTTCTGTTGACCACCCATGGTGGTTTCTGGCCATTCTATCGTCGGGCATTTCAACATGTGCTCTCTAACTTGAGCGAAAATAAGTGATTCATCAGATGTAGGCTCTACTTGGCCATCAAAACTGCTCACAATGGCCTCCAGATCCTCATTCAAAAGCCTGGAGAAATGCAGTAACCTCTGAAAATTCTCTAACGATACAAAATCGCCAGATACTCAGCTCGAACCTCTTAATTTCTCCACTGGATCTGAAACTGCATCAAATCATTGTGAGCTAATATTTATCATCGAAACCTGCCATTCCTGATCTTATAAAATGCCCTCAAATCCTGAACTAGGTCACCTTATTCATTTGTCCCATATGCAGTTCATAAAACTTTTTTCAAATGGTCCTAATGACGGCACTTCCTAAACTTGAAGCTACGACAGCATTGGCCAATATCTCCGACATCCAGTGCCAAAAACCTTTCACTTCATTAAAGGCATCCGTCTCATCTGTAATCTTTTTTACAGTCAAATAATTCTGAACACTCTCGATAAAAATCTCGACCGGCTGTCGCAAAACTCCATTCACTAACCCTGCGAAAGGCTTAACTGGCGATGCAAAAGTGGTTACCCTGTGAACCAAAGGCTTCTTATCTTCTGACTCATCACCCGAGATTTTTGTGGCTTTATTTTATCCCTTGCCAGCAAAAACAGATCTCCTATGAACCTCCAGCAAAATTTTACATGATCTCATACATTTGATAATAAAATCCTGAACCACAGACCTGTAAAAATACACCCCAACCACAAACATATACCATCACAACCCCTTTAATATATATATATATATATATATATATATATATATATATATATATATATATATATATATATATATATATATATATATATATGTATGTATGTATGTGTGTGTGCATGTATAAAAAATGGATGTGTGTATGTGTGTATGTGTGTGTGTATGTTCCACACACTCTGAAATGCATTGAGCAATTTCAACCAAGCTTGGTATACATATGACTTACTGTCTCGATAAGAACACTGAGGATAAGACATCACTGGGACCAAATGGGAGGTGTGCAAAGGGGGTTGAATTGTAAAAATAACTGAAAAGGACAGATATTAGTGTCTAATCCATAGTTTTGAGGTCGCTGAGATGAATAGCGACACTCCTCATTCCTTTCAGTCCAAGTTCAGCCCCAATAAGAAGTGGGGGGGAAGGGGTGGGAAGGGGGTGACATGTAAAAATAACCAAAAACGATGGATGTTAGTGTCTAATCCATAGTTTTCAAGGTTGCTGAGATGAATAGTGACACTCCCAGTGCCCTCTAAGTCCAAGTTTAGCCCCGACAGCAAGTGGGGGTGAGAAGGGGTGGGAAGGGGGTGACAAGTAAAAATAACCGGAAACGACAGATATTAGTGTCTAATCCATAGTTTTCAAGGTTGCGGAGATGAATAGTGTTGCTCCCAATGTCCCATTTAGTCCAATTTAGCCCCAGTAGGAAGTGGGGGTGAGAAGGGGTGGGAAGAGGTTGACATGTAAAAATAACTGAAAATGACAGATATTAGTGTCTAATCCATAGTTTTCAAGCTCGCTGAGATGAATAGTTACACTCCCGATGCACTTTAAGTCCTTGAAGTCCAAGTTCAGCCTGATAGGAAGTGGAGGTGAGAAGGGGTGGGAAGGGGGTGACATGTAAAAATAACCGATAACGACAGATATTAATGCCTAATCCATAGTTTTCAAGCTCGCTGAGATGAATAGTGACACTACCGATGCCCTTTAGGTCCAAGTTCAGCCCCAGTGGGAAGTGGGGTTGAGGAGGGTGAAATGTAAAATGTCAAAAATGCTGGGCAATTTAAATGAAGCAACTATCTTAACAGGAAAGGGAGAGAGCGAGGGAGAAAGAAAGTAAGAGGGAAAGGAAGTGAGAGAGAGAGTAGAGGGGTGTTGGGAGGAGAGAGAGAGAGAGAGAGAGAGAGAGAGAGAGAGAGAGAGAGAGAGAGAGAGAGAGAGAGAAAGTTTATCGGTTGTAATTCAGAGTTTTCCCAGGCAGCACCAGGTTGGTTAGCTAGTATATATATATATATATATATATATATATATATATATATATATATATATATATATATATATATATATATATATATATATATATATATATATATATATATATATATATATATATATATATATATGACTATTTATCACATCACCGTGATTCATATACAATCAGAAAGCTACAAACGTCCTTTAATATCCAATTCACTCTACCTCAGAAGTAATATATTTTCATATATGTTACCGAAGGGAATTTTAATTGATAATAAGTCCACCGTCCCGTGATCGAACCAGCGACGGACGAGGAATCAGGACTACAGTGACACACTAACCAGTCGGCGGCGAGGAATTACAGTGACACACTAACCAGTCGGCCGACTGGTTAGTGTGTCACTGTAGTCCTGATTCCTCGTCCGTCGCTGGTTCGATCCCACGGGACGGTGGACTTATTATCAATTAAAATTCCTTTCGGTAACATATATGAAAATATATTACTTCCGAGGTAGAGTGAATTGGATATTAAAGGACGTTTGTAGCTTTCTGATTATATATATATATATATATATATATATATATATATATATATATATATATATATATATATGTGTGTGTGTGTGTGTGTGTGTGTGTGTGTGTGTGTGTGTGTATATATATATATATATATATATATATATATATATATATATATATATATATATATATATATATATATATATATATATATATATATATATATATATAATCAGTAAGCTACAAATGTCCTTTAATACCCAATTCGCTCTACCTCGGAAATAATATATTTTGATATATGTTACCGAAGGGGAATTTTTTAGCTGATAATAAGTTCGTCGTCCCGTGGGGTTGGGTTAAGGCGTCCACTGTAGTCCTGAGTTCTTGTCCTTCGTTGGTTCGAGCCCACGGGACGACGAACTTGTTATCAACTAAAAATTCCCCTTCGGTAACATATATGAAAATATATTATTTCCGAGGTAGAGCGAATTGGATATTAAAGGACGTTTGTAGCTTACTGTTGTATATGAATCACGGTGATGTGATAAAAAAAGTCATATATATATATATATATATATATATATATATATATATATATATATATATATATATATATATATATATATATGTATATATATATATATATATATATATATATATATATATATATATATATATATATATATATATATATATATATATATATATATATATATATATATATACAAATGTATATATATATACACACACACACACACACACACACACACACACACACACACATATATATATATATATATATATATATATATATATATATATATATATATAATTTAAATATGGGTTTGTGTGTGTGTGCATGACAACACACTCAGACTGATCTTTTCCATGGAAACTGTAAAAAGAAAATTTAGTACACTTATAATAAAAGTATTAGTAGCTTAGCAAGTTTTGCTTGGGCTTCGCCATTGATAGTCCCAAATCGAACGCCTCTCGTAGTTTGATAGTTTCTGCTAGCATCACGACCTACTGTTCTAGTGATCTAACGATGTTGTATTTTTGGGAGCTTATAGTTCTAACTACTGAGTCATTAGAGGCCACTTGCTGGTTCTCCCTGGTCCTAGCATAGGTGGTTAATTGCCTGGACGATGTCCATAATGATTTGTTCCTTGTCTCTGCCGCTCATAGAAGATGTTTAAATCTGTAATCTATTTTTCTAGCCTATTTTATCCTCACCTAACAAAAAGCAAGGCAGAGAATTTCACTGATAAAATATTTCTATCAAATAGTTCTTTAAAATCCTAGGGAAAATTATTATAATTTTTTTTTCTTTAAAATGTCAATGTCTAAATGCACAGGCTAAAGGGAAGATGATAAAAAAATTAAGTTGGAAGAAAATGAACAACGTTTAACGCCAAAGTGATCAACAAACCAGGCTCTTAGGGTAAGGGAGATCTCAAAGCCCATGGAGAACTGAGGACAGAAGGGACTCCCAAAGCTTCGTGTTAAGTGAATTTAACTCCACGCCCAAAATAAGAAAATAATAAGAAGAAAAAGATGGAAAGTGACATCTCTCCCAGAGGGATCAATACTGAAGATCAGGGCAGTGAAGAGCTTTCCTTTCTCAATTCAGAACTTCCTGACAGCTCTGAATCGGCAGTCATTAAGCTCGGTAATTAGCGCCGATGTTATGAAGATTCTCGGGAAATATGTCACCCGGAATTTTCCAAGTTTCGTTGACCTCAGGCCGTGATTAGTGGCTTCGGAAGAGAGGCAGATTGAATCGGGAGGTGAAGGGAAAAAAAATCTTCACCTTGTATGTTACTTCGGTCGGTTGCACAACTAGGTGCACTCGTAATGTCTTCTGTAGATCCACGTGAATTTGTATGTATGTAAGATGTTTATATAGTTTATCATAAATTTAACGTGTGTATCTTTTGCATGTATATATATATATATATATATATATATATATATATATATATATATATATATATATATATATATATATATATATATATATATATATATATATATATATATATATATATATATATATATATATATATATATATATATATATATATATATATATATATATATATATATATATATTACAGTATATATACAGTATATATAGGTGGAAGTTTGAATGTCTCTGCTAATCTCTATTAATTTCGCTTTTTTATTATGCTTATGATCTTATCCACATTAGTTGCCTTGTCAACAGCCTTTGCTTTCTATTTTTTGTTTGAGTCTCCCATAACAGTTCGAACATAGACATTTTCAGTTTATGCATAATAAGAATAACAAACACACACACACACATACTCACTCACTCGCTTCAGGAATTCTGGGTTTCTAGTGAATTGCTGATAACATCATTGATATTACCCAATTCAGTCCTGTGCCAATTCAGTCAGATCAGGGCCACTGGTGCCCTAAACTAGATATGCAAAATTACGTTACATCCTGCACCTGGGCCTATCTAAGATAGATCAGCGCATTTCATCGAATTTCCAAAGCTACTGCTATTCGTGGGAGTTTTGAAGTTTAATTGTTAATCTACATAATGCGTGAATAAAAAGTTTCTTCTCTTACACATTCAAAACTGGTTATTTTATTCTTTTTATATGTCACAGGGGGAACGTCCGTATTTAGCAGGAAATGAATGCAAAAAGAACAGGCATTTTTCTTGCTGTTACCAGATCTTGAACAGGTAGATTTGGAATGTATGCACATATAATTATTACATCTAAAACTCTATAAGTTATCTTTTATATGACGCTCGTCGCAAATGTGTAGTCGCAGAGATGTTGATATGATACAGAAAGTGTAAAACTTTCCTCTTAATATGATCACGTCACCATATTTATTAAGCAGTACTTTTGATGTTGTATTTAGTGTAATGTACTGCCATCTGCTTATATTTCTAGTAACTACACTTATTAGCTAAAATGCCAAGTCTGTACCTCCGTATTTACCTTTGTTGTTTATAAATCAAGTTCACGGGTCTTTTCCTACAAATTCGCTCTGGTTCACAAGTTAATGTGACCATTTTTCTAATGAGATCCTTAAGATCCTTATTATTCTACCAAATTGTAAAAATTTTTGGTTGTATGCAGAAGTTGAGGTCAGCCTTGTACTTGGAAATCGCTTATCTTCCATAGAAATTAACATTTAATATGCATTATTCTCTTCAGATTCAATTAAACACATCAGTACATCACTCATGTATGTCCTGGCCTAATGTTCGTAATTACGATGAATGTAGATATACGGCAGCACATTAGCGGGACGAGTACCTGAAAAATACTGTGTAATAAACATGGCGACGTATTACGTAAACAACCAATAGAATACAGTAATGTCAGAATGATACCAATATCTCGGTAACTATAGACCTACAGCGGAAGATAATAATCGCCTATTTTGAGACGTAGCAGGCCTTAAAATGTCCAATCTAAGAAATTATGATTGAAATGAAATCAAATTTAGTAAGTAAAAATGATAGAAAACGAGAATTACAAACTTGAACAGTAAGACATTGAACTTCCCATTTGAGATTACCTTTGCCTTGTCTTTTATTTAAAGAATATGTGGTTATAAAATTGTCAGGTAGTTTATTGATTTAGGTTAGTAGGCCTTATGTCAGCAAGGGCCCTTGCCTAAGAGCGGCTCATAAGTGTGGTAAATTGTTAAAAAGAATGAGAAGCCTTGTGTGGACCTCTGTACTCAATACGGCCAACGAGGCAATTTCCAGATGAACACTTAACATATCCCATACCTTACCTTTTTCCAGTGATGAGAATCATGGGGAATTTCTCTTAAAAAAAAAGAAACTTCAGAACTTAAAATGTCATTGATGAAGTTAATGACCTGCCATTCGATTAGTTAGGAGTTCTCTAACTGAATAAGGGACACCCATAACTTCTGCTGACATTCAGACATTTTGGCGACTCCAAGATTTTTATCTTTTTCTCTGTTTGTCTTTCTTTTTTAAAAAAGGTCAGTAATATATATATATATATATATATATATATATATATATATATATATATATATATATATATATATATATATATATATATATACACTGTATATATATAAAACTGAGATATATATATATATATATATATATATATATATATATATATATATATATATATATATATATATATATATTCTCTTTAGCTTTTTCCGTAACGTATACGACCATTGAGGCTGTGATGCAATATGACAAATCAGTCAACCGAATCTATGTACAGGTGGACTGAGTTCCCTTTACTGCTGACAGAGGTGAGTATGATACCCATCGTCTTTCTACATCCTCAAAATGCTCGAAATTAATCCTAATCTTCTGGTTTATTTGCTAATTATGTTTCGGCGAATTCGTGCTAATTACTGAAGCCTTTAGTCGACCGAAAAAAAGAACCATTTTTACGTAACTTCTGTTGCGTGCACCCTGTGTTGTTCATTAGCTGGAATTATTCATGATTATCTCTGTTATTATCTCTACCATTACCAGGACATTGCCTCATTAATATAAAATACTTAATATCTATTATTTGTTATTATCTTTATTCCATTTCTCCACGCGACTGACAGTACAGTCAGGATGGGAACTTGAAAGATAATACAATATGTCCAATGTGTAGTTTATTGTTAGTTGTCTAAGTAGAAATATTTTGTTTTCTTGAACGATATTTTACAAAATAAATATATCAGTCTCAATTTTTTTTTTTGTCATTGTTCATTTCCAAGACAAGTATTATTTTAATTATAAAAAGCTTTGAATCACTCCCTATCTTTTGAATAGGTTTCTTAAATTATCATTCAGCGATAACACAAAAATGAAAAGATGAAAATATGTTCCTTTTTATGACCCTAGAAGAGCGAATTCTCCTAAGTAATACAAAACCTAACTAATAATTACATATACAAGAAGAACTAGAGAATGACAGAGAAATAAAATAATGAAAAAGGACGGGAGAAGAGATAAAATATATGAGAGATGAAATATACGCCCACAGTATAAAAAAATACATTCCGTATTCTACTCGAGACAAATTACATTTCAGTACATCACACTCATTAGAATATGTCCTAAAGTAACTGAAAAAAGACATTTCTTTCCCAGATTATGCGAAAACGAACTAATTCCTGTCAATATTCAGCTGAAACAAACCTTAGCTTGGCGAGGAGCTGTTTCCTAATTAGAATTAAAGCAAAATAAAATCGAGAGTTCGGCCAGGGCTGGTTAATTTCATTTCCCGTCCGACGAGGCGAGAAAATAACTCAAGGGTAGTGGCTGTTCAACCCGATATGTTTTCCGGGTAAGGTTTAGGAAAGGGTACGATACTTGTATTTATTACCACTGGGTTGGAAGACCAGGGATTTCAGTCCCTTAACATAACCTTTATTTCAAAGAGCAACGATGTAATTAAGGGCAGGTGAGGAAAAAGCATTTTCAATAGAGTGGGAGGGATCATAGATGGTGTTATGGAAATGGTATATCGTAAGTTCTCATAGATTATGTAGTAAACAGTAAAGTAGATTCAGTATGCATTATGGAAAGTAAACAGCTCGATATCATAAATTAACAGGATTTCTGTTGAAATTCTGTTAATGAATAAGAATTTTAAGGGAAGAGTGAAAGAGAAATTATTGGTGATAAAAACACACTGAAACTTGTTCCTATGAAAACATGTGGCGATAAGACTAACTGAATGGGAGTTAACTGGCGTTACAACTATCAAGGTTACAGATGCAGGAAAGATTTTAGGTCAAAGAACAACCCTCAAAAATAAACAAAAATGGAGGATACTAAATAAAATCATGAGCTGAAACGAACACACAGAGCGAATAACTACGAAGGTTGATTAGTCTCATAAAATAATAACAGTGAAATTCAGTTGGATGTTGAAATTCAGAAGAATTTTAGCGAACAGGGATTAAGGTAACAGGATTTCGTAAAAGGGAATGAGAGAAGGAAATGAATGAGGGTTGCTCTTGAATATCTAGAAATTAGTACTGTGGCAAGATGTACGTAGAGCTGTGTATGTGATAAACAAATCTATTTTCAGAACTTTTCTTTATATTTGCGAATTAGAACATACTAAATATCGTTACTGAATAGTTTAAAACCCCAGTTTCATACGTTTTGCATTTAAGAATAGTTATCTATGACATGCTTTCCTTACGATATTAAAGTATCTGAGATTTTTCTTCTGTCTGTGAGCATATGGCTCTTTTATTCAAGGATTAATTATATATATATAAAGATAAGCTAGTTAGTCTAAGTTCTTGAGGCATTATAGATATTATCAAATCCATAATAGTACAGTAGGTTGCGCAAATTAGGGTGAGCAGATATAGTAAAAAAAAGAAAAAGAGAGAGAATAAGATTTGCTAAAATAAAAGGGAAACATCAAGGAGCAAAAATGACGAAGGAAAATGTCTACGTGTTGAATATGATCAGATAAAAGGCAGACAGAAAATAGACGAAGAAACCTCAGATAAATGAAAATAGCCATTTATAGAGTGTCAGCCATAGTAGAGAGAGAGAGAGAGAGAGAGAGAGAGAGAGAGAGAGAGAGAGAGAGAGAGAGAGAGAGAGAGAGAAATTAACTCTTCTCAAGAAAGTGAAGAAAAATCTATGAATGTGTTTCTGTTCTGCCTATGTAAACTGAAGATATAATAAATAAGAATAATTAAAGAATAGAGAAAGAGAGAGAGAGAGAGAGAGAGAGAGAGAGAGAGAGAGAGAGAGAGAGAGAGAGAGAGAGAGAGAAATTACCTCTTCTCAAGAGGGTGAAGAAAGATCTATGAACAGGTGAGTGTTCCTGTTCTGCCTATGTAATTTGAAGTTATACTAAATAACAATAATCAAAGATTCTTCGTTCATCAGGTTACTGGACGCACCTGTATCAAGGAAAACCCTTACATTTTCTCCCTGTACAGACCCAATTACAACAGGCTTCAACCCTGCAGGTTCTCCTAAAAGTCCGATATCCCAATTTTCCTGTACAAATGACCGGTCTTTCGACAATGTCTGCCGATTACCAGATTCGCTTGAGCAATTCACGTGAAGTACTTCCTTATCTGGGCTACCAAAATTCCGGAATGCGGGTCTGTTATACTGTCTCCGAGACGGGCAAGACCGCCAAGGATGATTGTTACTATTACAACTGCCATAATACCTCACACAGCAAAATCTCTTGATGTGACCCTGCACTCAGTCTTGGGCTATTATGACTTGCAAACAAATTCTTCGGACCGCGGACTGGATTTCCGCGTCCTACACAATCATCGGCTGCTCTAAGGAGTCTCTGATCACTACTAACTCTCCTCATATTTGTACTTAAATTCACAAATGCAAAAGTTCCCAAGGTCCCGTAAAAGTATACCGTTTATCAAAACAAACCAAAAGCAAAACAATTTCCCTTAACAGAAATTCCCATACAACACAAAAATTACAATGTTAAATCCCTTTACTCTATAATTAATCCCCGAAACTCAAAAAAAGGTACTAACCCGGAGTCATCATTAAATCCCAACTTAATTGAAACTACAATCAAATTCAAAGTTCCCGAAATGAACAACTAAATCAAAAGTTTACAAAACCCACCACAAAATACAAAAAATCAATTAATTAAACCCTTAATTAAATTCAAAATTACGTAAATCCAAAAACTAAATTTACTATTAAGTAACCCCTTAAATAAATTCCCAGTGAATTAAACACATCATCAAACTACATTCCAAAGATTACATTCACAATTAGCAACCCCTTACAGTTAAATTCCCAAATCCTGTGGAAAGAGAAAGAGAGAGAGAAAAAAAAACAAGTGCTGTTTACGTACACAGCTGATTACTCTTTAGTCAGTCAAAAAGGGGTCAAGTTCACCTCTTCCAAGGCCAAGCTATAAAAGGCCACATAAAAAAAAAGACACGAGAAAGCGCCTCTCAGGCACAGAGAGAGAGAGAGAGAGAGAGAGAGAGAGAGAGAGAGAGAGAGAGAGAAGAGAAATTCGTCTCCCACCCCCTACAAGCAGCAACACCCCCTCCTTACTACCCCCTCAATCCTCATCGAAGGCCTGATGACGCCTACAGAAAAAATGCTTAACAGCATATCTCAAGGCTCGCTCTGTCTCCAAAGGCAAAAACTGTTGGGTGCGCACCTCCTTTGTCCAAACGGAAAGTGTCATTCAAGCAAACGCAAGTGCTCTACATACATACACACATACACATTTTACCCACATGCACATACGTGTGTGACTACAAAAACCAAGAAGCGCATACACACTTGTGTAAAAACGTTTTGCACCCCGCACACTGCGCTTCACATAGGCGTGGCAAAGCAAGCAAGACGCTCCGCCCAAACTCGTGACGCAATTACTACGTCACCGTGGTGATGACGTAAAACAATCGCTGCAACCGAAACATTAGTTACAATACGACAAAAAAACACACAGTTGTCCCTATCACCAGTTACAACACAACGAAAAGGACAATCTCACATTAACATAACAACTAAAAAGAAAAATCACAACACTCACAATAGAAGCGCGCGAATCTCCAACAAGCGAAGAGAGACAGGGGGACAAAAAATACTCGCACGTCATCACGTGTTTTCACACACACTAGCGATCATAATATCGCAATTACTGCCCAATATACCCATCGATATATCACTGTTTTACACCCTACCCAAAGCACTCTTCAAGGATACTAGCTTGCGAGAGACGCTCGCCCCAGCAACATCTGACGCTGCTGACTCCCACAAAATCCTATCCTGAGATGCCAACGCTAAATTATGTCTCTTCGGAAGAGTATACATGTCTAATTATTCAATTATCTAATTATCTAACACCTTCTAACTGCCCTAACTACCTTATACGCTGCCACCAAAAATCTGTAAAGGCCCATGCCGAGCCTATACTTGATTTAAGTCTCCGTTCTGTGAACAGAGGTTGGTATCTCGCTTTTCCGAGATATTTGCGTGATAGTGTGTAACGTGAGCCGACATTATAAGTTATACCTTTCCCTAACTAAATTCTAAGGACTACTGGAATGAGATGCTAAGTACAAAACTAAACCTTTATTGACAAAATAACAACGAGAATAACTTCTTAAAAATTACGAAGGATGAAAACGAATGATTCATCATAACTACCAAAAATTCTTCTAAGGAAATAAGGTTCAAAATCATAAACACCCAGTTACTTAAAGAATTACAGGAAATAACTCATCTGTCCTTTAAAACATAAATAGGTCAATTAATAAAATCAGGTCATCTCAAAATGTCATACCGCTCCCTTCCTTGAAGGAGGGAGAAATGGAATGGAATGAAATACCTGTGAAAGAACAAACGTCACATTAAAACCAGAAAATGTAAAAAATGCAGAAACACAAAATTTCACTGCCACAGGGGCAACGTCTGTGTTCATAGTTCTGAAAGTAAAGTCTAAAATGTTTATGAGTTATACTCACTTCACAAAATCCTCTGGGACAGTTTCCATGTGAATTTTCACAGATCACATGCTCAATTATACAATTAACGGATGGCAAATGCCCAATCTTTCAACGATCCCTCCCATTATATTCATTAGGCAATGCACACACGAACACATTCTTCGTGATATCATTCGAGGTCAAAGTTCGGCAAGACACGCCTCTGTACTTCAAGGCATCACGAAGTACACGTACACACACGTACATTACTTGAATACTTTCTTCAAAACCGGATTTTATAACCGGTTCAGCTGATGGAACGTTTTAAAGTTGAAACCGCATTTTCTGTGCCGGTGTCCTGTCACTAAGGAGGTCTGTGACTTCCTGTGGTATGCGAATGGTTCAGCATTTTCCTGTCTGCTGTGTATAGACAAAATGGACCCTGCAAATAGCTGACCTAACTTTTAAAGGTCACCTTTGTGAGCGATTACATATATATATATATATATATATATATATATATATATATATATATATATATATATATATATATATATATATATATATATATACATGCATATCGCTACTAATGTCCCTAGGATACTTGATTCTGGGTGGCAACGGATGAGTGCAGGGAGTTCTTTACATTATCAAGAAATGTACTATATTTATTATACATCTGACTCAATACGAGGGCAACTTCCTAGTCAAATGAAGCAAGGGAAATACTGTGGCTTAAGACTATCTTCATGTGAGGAAAGATTACATAAACTCAAGGGTTCTCTTAACTAATTATATTTACATAACAAACACAGATCAGGAGAAAGACGAATTATTGGGCAGGTAATAATAAGGGTCTACTAAATGAATGAATCCTTCACAGGATAAATATTCTAACCAATGGTGTCTTCATAACAGGAAACATCACGGAGGGGGTAGAAGGGATGGCATATGGCCACTGCACATGGGATAGAGCCGAGCTGTTCCACAGCCGAGGCCTATCTGCAATATATGCAAGACGGTTACTTGCAAGAATAATAAGACGCTCAAAGGGAACTGAGGGAATGCACAGACGGACCCAAATAACCCAGTTCAACACTAAATGCTTAATTACATTAACACTTGATGCTCCAACACAAATTACTGAAGGTGATCGCACGATGGAAATAGAAATTAAATCAGACAGAGAAATAATCAGGAATTGTGACTGACTAAGAAACCTTATTCCGGTACATTACCTTTGTTAAGATGACGATGTCCTTGTTCAATAGGGTGCCGACACTGGAGGAAGGAATTGAGGGGGATGCCACTGCAAAAGTATACTGGTCGAACACATGGAGGGTACAAGGGACAGGCAAAGGACATCTGTCCTCGGTGGAGTTCTGAGCGCTTCTCTCTCATGACTGCCATTGCATCGTCTATGAGTAACCTTGGGGATTATGCCTGGGCATCCAGATAGATGGTGCAAAAGATCAATCTTCATCATGTTTTCTATATCGAGCACATGGCATCCAGTCAGACCCCATGGAGAGTTTACCATGGCAGGCAGCACCAGCTTTCTCTTTTTAGCTCCTCCCTTGCCCGTTGTCTGATGCCGTCAAGAAGGCATCTTCAAAGGTCACCTGGAAGCAGGGCCTTAGGCAGTCATTTGAACAGAGAGAAAGGTTAAAGGCTTAATCATTTTGGGAATGAGGAGAGAGTTAATGAAGGGGCCAATGAACCTGCAGTTCTAGTAATTAAAACCATTGAAATTAATTTTATTTCTTTATCTGTTACGTTGCAGATGTAAAAACAGGTGAGGTTGTTTGGGAAAAGTTCTATTCGTCGCAATATATATATATATATATATATATATATATATATATATATATATATATATATATATATATATATATATATATATATATATACACACACACTATAATAATAAATGCAAAAATAAATTAAACCCGGCCAATTACACACAGGAGATTAATGAGGTTACAGCCAGAGAGTCGAAAGATGATTCCAGAATTAAATCATTCAGGTACAAAAATACTTTGAGATTTTTCCGGTCCCCAAAATGCCCGGACAATTAGCTTTAATGCATCGGAGGCATGGCCCGAGGTGAGAGCAGGGAAAATTAATTTTGGACGGCTTAAAAATTGACAGGGGACAGGGAAACAATAAAAAAAATTTCATTTTTATGTTTTAAAGTTGGTTTCTCATGACTGTTGCTCTGGCAGAGAGAGAGAGAGAGAGAGAGAGAGAGAGAGAGAGAGAGAGAGAGAGAGAGAGAGAGAGAGAGAGAGAGAGAGAGAGAGAGAGAGGATATTTAAAGAAAATTAAATGCATTTTATCCTTTTTTTTAAATAACCTTCCTTCACATAAAAAAAAAAAACTTTAATGCAATCTTTTTCTTAATTTGCTATTTTATCAGTAGCCTAATTTTGTTCTTTGTTTATTTTATTTTATATTTCTATTATTCTTTTAGTTGTTTTGTACCTCATATAATCATTAATTATGCCAGCTCAAATCTTTACTTTGCTAGCTTTAATCTGCAATCATCTGTCATCTCATGGAGTACAAAAGTCGAAATAATTCTAGAAGTAATACCTTAGGATTATTTTTTCCTGATTTATTTCTGACCTGATAATATTATAGATTGAGAGGAGCGTTATGCTGTTACCTATTCCTTGGTTCTTTTTTTCAAAAGGGTAATCTGATACTTCGGTAAGGGAAAAAAACAAAACAAATTGTTTACTGGGTTTATGTGAGCCACTGTCTTTTTCTTGCTGATATTCCGTGCAATTAAATCTATCATATGAATGCTAGCGATTCAGGAAGCCTCAGGAAGGTCGAAGAATGGGAGACCATGAAAGAAATGGCTTCCTGGGGATGGCAGAAGTCTTGGAACGAAAAATGAAAGAGCCAGAATACAGATGTGACTAACGCGAGGGGTCTGAAGGGCCGACGTGCTTTAGCTGAGCGTTCTGTGAACGTTTATGAATTATTTGTAACTGTGGATGTTTTCTGGAGATGAGTGTGAAATGAAATATTTGCTTAGATATGAGGATTAAGGAAGATTACGGAAAACCTGAGAAATGTGGAAATATGTAGGAGCAGTAAAAGCGTTAGCGTACGTAAAAGCATAGAGCGAGGTTCAGAGATGGTTTGGATGTGTGGAAAGAATGGAGGAAGGTATGTTAGCAAAAAAAGAGTGCATGCTTTGGAAGTGTTACCAGGAGGAACGAGATGAACACTGAAAAATCTGGATAGGTGTTGTAAAATCCTCCGCTGCAGGTTGTACAGGAATAGAGCTCACTGTGTTTATAATAGGCTTTAACGCATTACTGATTATGAATACTTGCCAGTTCAATGTATCAAGTAGCTAATGTTTTAGGTGTTCCTTGTGCTAGGCAATTCACACACACACACACACACACACACACACACACACACACACATATATATATATATATATATATATATATATATATATAT
>NC_089752.1:61075319-61092819 GCF_040412425.1 Macrobrachium rosenbergii
CAGTTCATTGCAGAATTCCCAAAATGTCGAATAAAGCTTGATTCTTTCTTATATAATTTATTCATGTTGCTTAATTTATACTAAAAGTTCTCGATCTGCGTATCTGAAAATAGACGCGTTAATAGAAACCAATTAGTTTTAATTGCTAAAGCCAATCATTTTTCGAGATGGATATTCATTATTTAATATTCTGGAGCGTCTACTATATGGATGAAATATCGGACGCGTTTTCCTTACTGTGCGGTTTTTATGTGTAGGATCCAGTCTAAAAATTTTGAAACTACGTTTACATTGTGTTTCACCTTAAGATAAAGGTATTAGAATATATTTCAGTGTTATAGACCAAGTTTATAGACCGTACGGGAAGCCTTTGCTATCAGTCCCTTTATCGTTTAATTTATTTTCACTTATTTAATTAATTATTTTCGTTTTTCTTTTATTTTTGCTTTTTTTCTTTACATATCACGTGAATCAGAGGTCTCATTCACGAAAGCAGGTTGCCACATGAACACGGAAAGCTTTGTATTATTATTATTATTATTATTATTATTATTATTATTATTATTATTATTATTATTATTATTATTATTATTATTATTATTCAGAAGATGAACCCTGTTCATATGGAACAAGCCTACAGGGGCCAATGACTTGATATGCAAGCTTCCAAAAAATATGTTGTTAATTAAGAAGAAGTAAGAGGAGGTAAGGGAAATGCGGAATACTGTATTAGCAAAGCGCCGATGACCGTAGAAGTTTAATAACTTTTACACAAGATCCTTCCCAGATCAGGTCAGGAGAAGGAAGAGCTCCACTCTAATATGAAATCGAAATTGTGACATTACAAGATTTACACCAAATCTTCTGGACTGGTCGTCGTTCCAAGGGAGACTTTCGGAAAAATATATTAAGATACTTGAGATGTTTTCGTACATTCCCTTTTAGCTGAAAGAAAAATTTAACATTTATGAAGGTAATTCGTCTATGAAGTTTTATGCAATACATATGAATGTATATATATATATATATATATATATATATATATATATATATATATATATATATATATATATATATATATATATATATATATATATATATATATATTATTATGTGTACTTCCCTGATGAAGGCAGGGGAAGTACACCAACAGGTCAAGAAAGTCATATATATATATATATATATATATATATATATATATATATATATATATATATATATATATATATATATATATATATATATATATATATATATATATATATATATATATATAAATATGACTTTCTTGACCTGTTGGTGTACTTCCCTGCCTTCATCAGGGAAGTACACCAACAGGTCAAGAAAGTCATTTTATTCAATTGCAATGTTTCAGAGACAACCAGCAGGCATCATTTTCAAGCCACAAGTAATAATACCTAATTAGTACAATAAAATTAAGTGACAAATATTAAAATACACAATATAAATTACATTAAAACAAGCAAAGTTAAAAATATGAATAAGGACCAACCGTTGAGTGTGGAGGCAGAGGAAGGACTGACCAAAAACGTAAACAGTTTACGAGAGATAAAGAGGTGTGGACGTGGCGTGGGTGTTCAGTGAGGGGACCAGTTTTTTTAATAAACAATGATTCATTAATTGTTAAAAGTTTGTGATTAGAGGCTCTGTCCAAAACCTTAAAGTCTTTGTACTGAATAGAATATTTGCATTTATCGGCACGATCCCTTATGTGGGAAAATTCGGGATTCGAAAGTTTAGTGCCAGTTCTATAGCTGACAGCTCTATGACTGTCGATTCGGACTTTAAGTAACCTATGTGTCGATCCAATATAAGTTCCTCGATTACATCAAGGACAAGTAAACTTATAAATAACACAAGAGGTCATTAACAGATTCAAACGGTCTTTGACGCTGAAAAGGCTACCGATATTCAGTGGGTTTGTGGGTATAATTTTGTTTTTCACGGCAGGGAGATGACGGGATATTGATTGATTAATTGTGGGTTATCTGGCATCACAACTACCAGGGTCACCGACGCCGATGACGGGATATTAGAGATTGGAGTTCTTTATAAAAGATTGTGTCGTGGATAAAAGGAAGACTGGAATAGAGAGGTAGTTTAGGAACTTAGGAGTAGGATGACTTGGAACAAAAATATAATTTAAAAATTTGAGACGTGTTTAAAGAATAAGTGGGTGGGAAAACAGCTGCTGTTAAAGTATTTTTGCAGGAACGTGATTTCACTGTGGAAAGCTTGCCAACTAGAGGATAAAGCAAAGGCTCGGTGAAGCATGGTTAATACGGAATTAATCTTAAAATCAAGAGAACAAAAGCTATAAAAATTTGTACCAAGACCAGTGAATGTCTTTTTTCTAAAAACAGAAGTAGAGAAGCCTTGAGAGGATCGTATTATTAAAATATCTAAAAAATGCAACTAGCTGTTAGTCTCGTGTCCAATCGTGAATTTAATATTAGGATGAAATGAATTAATGAAAGCTAAAAACCTCTCGGCGTCCAACTGACTTCTAAAAAGTGCAAATGTGTCGTCCACATACCGCTTATAAAATAGTGGATGGTACTAATGGGACACATATCAAGCATGTGCTCTTCCAGCGAGCACATGAAGATACCGGCGAAGGTGGGTCCAAGTGGAGAGCCCATAGCCATACCATCAATTTGTGAGTAAGACCAACCATTAAAAACAAAAACGTGTCCCGCACCGCTAGATCTAAAAGTTTCTTGAAATCATTCTTACAGAACCCATTAAAACGAGACTCGTCTATAGGAAAAAGCGTATGTAAAATAATATCAATGGTCTGTTGTACAGGTACATTCGTAAATAAAGAATCGACATCGAAGCTTACCATAACAAGATCCGACTCCTGAGCAAGAATAGCATTTTTTAACTCATATGAATTCTTAAGGCTTATTCTTTAAACACGTCTCAAAATGTTTAAATCATATTTTTCTTCCACGTCATCCTACTCCTCACGTTCCTAAACTACCTTTCTATCCCAGCCTTCCTTTTATTCACGACACAATATTTTATAAGAACTCCAATCTCTAATATCCCGTCATCTCTGCCGTGAAAATCAAAATTATACCCACAAACCCACTGAATATCGTTAGCCTTTTCAGCTTTAAAGACCGTTTGGAGCCTTTAATGACCTCTTGTGTTATTTATAAATTTAGTTGTCCTTGATTTAATCGAGGAACCTATATTCGATCGACACATAGATTACTTAAAGTCCGAGTCGACAGTCATAGAGCTGTCAGCTATAGAGCTGGCACTAAACTTTCAAATCCCGAATTTTCCAATATAAGGGATTGTGCCGATAAATGCAAATATTCTATTCAGTACAAAGACTTTAAGATTTTGGAAAGAGCCTCTAATCACAAACTTTTAACAGTTAATGAATCATTGTTTATTAAAAAAAACTGGTCCCCACACTGAACACCCACGCCACGTCCACACCTCTTTATCTCTCATGAACTGTTTACGTTTTTGGTCAGTCCTTCCTCTGACTCCACACTCAACGGTTGGTCCTTATTCATATTTTTAACTTTGCTTGTTTTAATGTAATTTATATTGTGTATTTTAATATTTGTCACTTAATTTTATTGTACTAATTAGGTATTATTACTTGTAGCTTGAAAACGATGCCTGCTGGTTGTCTTCGAAACGTTGCAATTGAATAAATATGACTTTCTTGACCTGTTGGTGTGCTTCCCCTGCCTTCATTTTATATATATATATATATATATATATATATATATATATATATATATATATATATATATATATATATAATGTTTGTGTGTGTATATACGCATAGTTGCACACATACACACAAATATATATATATATATATAATATATATATATATATATATATATATATATATATATATATATATATATATATATATATATATATATATATATATATATATATAGAGAGAGAGAGAGAGAGAGAGAGAGAGAGAGAGAGAGAGAGAGAGAGAGAGAGAGAGAGAGAGAGAGAGAGAGAGAGAGAGAGAATGTTTTTGTTTTTGTGTCAACACTTATAAACAGCCATGATAAATTGTTAACTAAAGAACAAAACCTCCTGATTTAAGTACAACTAAAAAATAACCCGTATAAATTTCCCTTCAATACCCTCCATCGACTTTCTCATTTTCGGAATAAAACTTTCGATTCCATTCCATTTTGTTGTGAGGCATTTTATTACGCGTCAGCACCTCGCAGCGAATTTAAGGCCGATTGCATTCGGTCGAAATTTTTTAAATGACGCATTAGGAAACTGTTCTTGAGATTATTTACGGTCTCTGGAGATGAAATGATTCTGATTATCATTGGTAAATCCAGTTTATAAATCTTGATTTTAGACTGACTGGTGATAGGAATTAGTATTTCCACATTACGAGGGATATGAATATTGGATGAGGCCAGATTGATTCGTATCTAACATTCTGACTTTTAATTTTTTTTTTAGATATTCGAAGAAACAGATAAACGCTTTCCAGCCGAAAAGTATCTGAAAAATTCATTTTACCCATCGTTACTCATTTAACTTTGTTACAGGAATAATAAAATGTTCATGATCGTTATATTATTAATGTGTAGACTAACAACATTTTTGGGTGCTGTTCCAGGAGCAAGGGGCCTTTCTGGCATAAGGCCAGTTAAATCTGTAGCAACAAATATTACATTTGAAGGCTGTTGAAACATTTTTGGGGAATATATTGGTGAAATTATATAAAATCGACCAATAAGTAATTGGAATTGACAATATTTTCATGAATGTCGATTATTTGCTTTCATTATACAACCGCAGACAAAATTACGTTGTACGCCATTAAAAAGTTTCCTGTAAAATAACAATCACAATGACAGCTGCCATAAAGGACCCGATCCAGCCAGTGAATCACAATAAATGTCAATAATGATTAGCGGAGATCCCTTCCATTAAAAGTATTTCATGAGCATGACAGGAACCATTTTTAAAACATTATTTAAATTCCACAGACCTTGTAACTTTGCTGTAGAAGTTCGATTACATCAGTAGTGAGGTCAATATGATATCGATATTTCTTGCTCTGGCGTAATTTTTCAATAAAATGGTTTAATTTTACTCCCCTTTCGGAATATCTTCATATAGAATAATATAAAGAATTATCTTTATGTGGAATCCTCTCAGAAAAACAGGCAGTAATTCATGACAAAAATTCCCCAGCTTAATTCTCCTTCGTAAAGTCTTTAGTTCCAAACTACAGGACACACAGTCCCCACTGTTGAGAAAACGCTTATCTCTGTCTCTCTCTCTTTCCTTCATTTTTCAGCTAGAATCACTGAAAACTTAGCCTGTATTTTCGAACGATAATTCCGTACAAATTCGTGTATGATTGTGTATCATGAATAGATTTTTACAATATCGAAGTCAGATAATAAGTGAAAATATTGTACCGTGTTACCGAAACTGGCTTTGGTGGATGTTGTTGCATGGGTAACCGGATATTCAAAACCAATGTGACAGCTTTCGTATAATAACTTATTTAATCTGGAAAGTGCTTTATAAATCTTGCTTTGAGATGTAACAAGCAATTAATACACTGAAATGCCCATATACCTGTTTTACTCAATGATAATAACAGAGGATATTGTTTTATTTGACACGTCAGTGGTGTCCACGTCCCAACTTCGTGCAAATACTGTATTTCGTCCGTCAGTTGTTGACCGTTGAAACATTAGAAATTAACATTGCTGATGTTCCTGATCAATCAGGATAAACACCTTTACGTACCCAGTAACTGGGAAGACTTGGGCAAATAGTTACGTAATGCGGAGAGACTAAGAATTCGACTGGAATATCAGGAGGTCGATTTCGGATGTTTGAAGCTGATTATCTCTTGCCTAAATTTCATTCCTCGCACCGTTGAACTGAGGATGTTATGCTACTGAAACCTCGAAAGTTCAAGTGAAGATGCAATGCATCACTAAACCGTAAAACGATTCTCCTTGTATTTCAGAATTAACTTATAATTTTATCTATTTATTTATTAATTCGTTAATTTATTTTTTTTCTAATAACTGATCTCTTCTTTCTGTATTTCCCATTGCCTTTTCTTACGCCATTCAGTTTAAAGTTAGTGGCCACTGGAGGCTTGTTCCTTGTGAATGGGGTTCATACTCTGAATAATAATAATAATAATAATAATAATAATAATAATAATAATAATAATAATAATAATAATAATAATAATAATAATAATAATAATAATATGAATGTTAGGCTTATCATCAGAAGGTAATTATTTATATTTGCTTTGTTGTTCCCTTTATAAAAAATACACGCTTTTTGTCATTGCCTCTTCTTATCTATCATACATTCTAATACATACACGATCGTACACATAAACAATATACAAACATACCCATATAATGAATAAATAAGGTTTTATCTTTTAAGTGTAAATGACAATCTTTCCGAAGGTGATAAATAATTATACCTAACATTCCGTCGAAATAATGAGTTTTATACATGTGAAAATATAGTAGAAATCAAAAGGCTTGCGCTGTAACAATGATTAATCGAATTACATTGATTTAACCATTCATTATGTATATATATATATATATATATATATATATATATATATATATATATATATATATATATATATATATATATATATATATATATGTGTGTGTGTGTGTGTGTGTGTGTGTGTGTGTGTGTGTTTTTAAAATAAAGAATACATAATACAGCTGTAATATAATTTTTTTCGTCGACGTAAACAATACCGTCAGGTCAGTATACCAAAATATTTAACTAACTATGATAAGAAGAGCGGTTTGGTTCATCACTAATCTTTAGGAGATAAGTAAAACTTCAAAGTCTCAAAGGGACTGTCTTGCAAAAAAATATCACTTTGAAAACCGAAGCTTTCATGTCCATTCTTTCAAGAACAGACAAAATAAACCTACAGTTCTATAGAAATATTCCTTATAAGAAAATTGAGAAATGGAACTCTTAATAAAATCTCACAAAGCAAAAAAAAATATATATTTAAAAAAAGTACATTTCCATATTCGTCCTCGTCCGAAAAAGTCAGGTGATTGGAGAACTCGTTATATGGGTAGATAGTTGCTTTGGCCTCCAATTTGAAAAGATTTTGACTCAATCGAAGGGAAAATTGCAATTGCCTCTCTGCTCGGGAGATGAGACGTGTGAGCAATGATTTCGTTATGACTGGAAAAGATATGACGTAGATTTCGAGATCTGTAGAAATATGATGTCACGTCGAGTGGAAGAGAAATGAAATAAGCGTTGGAAGTGATGGACGATGCGGGAATTTTGAGATAACTCGAAGTGATTTATCAAATGTAGATGTCAGAAGCCTTTGTTACTGAGAGGTTATATGGGGAAATGAATACACACACATGTATATATATATATATATATATATATATATATATATATATATATATATATATATATATATATATACTGTACAGCCTAGAGAGAGAGAGAGAGAGAGAGAGAGAGAGAGAGAAAGAGAGAGAGAGAGAGAGAGAGAGAGAGAGAGAGAGAGAGAGAAAATACTCCCTTACACTCACACGCACACACACACACACACACACACACACACACACACACATATATATATATATATATATATATATATATATATATATATATATATATATATATATATATATATATATATATAATGCATGCATACATACACATACGAACATATGCATATATATATATATATATATATATATATATATATATATATATATATATATATATATATATATATATATATATATGTATGTATAAATAAATATTATATATACATATATATTTTTATATGTATATATAATGTATGTATGTATGTATGTATATATATGTATGTATATGTGGTGCATGGTAATAATAGCCCAGGTAAAAATGGCACAGGAAAAAATGGCACGGTAAAAATGGCACAGGAAAAAATGGCACAGGAAAAAATGGCACAGGAAAAAATGGCACAAGTTTAAAAATAGGAAAAAATGGCACAGGAAATAGGAAAATAATTTTTTTAAATTTATTTTAAACATAAAATAAGGTATATGTGACGTAAAAAAACAATGTTTTAAAATTTATTTGAAACATAAAATAAGGTATATTTGACGTAAAAAAACATTTTCTAAAATGTATTTGAAACTTAAAATATAATCTTTAATTAAAATCCAATATTATGTCCAAATCCTCGTAACACTTCGTCCAAGTTTTTCCTCCCTTCAGTATAGTCTTTGCACAAATTTCTCAATCTTTGTTGCATGTCAGAATAAGTTTTCTTTGTTTTTTTCCGGGGGGGTTCACCAACTGAATCACGTGCAATCACTGCACTCACAACAGATTCTTCCTTCTGAATAGTTCTTATCAATTTCCAAATAGGTGGGTGCTGGTAACCAATAAGATGATAAAATTTATTGTTCCAACCTTCACATAAGTTGTTCGTCCTGGGACAGTCGTCCATTGTAGCCTTATGTACGTTCCAAAGTTCTGGAGGAAATCTTGGTGGAATACGCTGAACAGCTCGTCTCCCTCTCTGAACACTTGTACCAGATACATAAGTTTGATCAAAGTACTCTAGCAATGGAGCATCCTCATCAGGACATCTTGACTTAAGTAACTCCATTCCTGTAAAAACATCTTCGATAGGTAGAAATGCCAGCGAGTTAATCTCTCCACAGAACTGACGAAATTCTTCACTTTCGTAGTAATGGCTGGTAAGGCCAAAGTTCTGTATCTTTCTCCAAGTATTCTGAGTCAAGTGGTAAAAACAACCTTGTGTGTGTTTTCGGGTCCAAAATGGTCTTTATAGCTAGTATGACTGCCTGTTCATAGTCAACTACTATGGTTGTTGGGTCAGGGTATAGTTCAATTTCTTGGCAGCGATCCATTACTGCTTGAAGCAGTGTTTCATACGTATCTTGTGTTTTACTCTGCAGGCATGCAAAAACCGTAGAAACTGCAGTGTTACCAATTGGGTTGCGTATTACATACAGCTGTAAAAAACCTGGTGGAGCCATCGCATAGTTTCCATCCATCAGCCATGTATCAGCAAAAGAGAGCAACCGCAGAGATTCTCCAGAACCAAAAACAATAATGCGGTTGTCTGTGCATGGTCCATTGTCAAAAAGCAAAAATGGTTTGGGCTCAAGACCAGCCGTTTTTGTTCATTCTCCAGTTAGTTTGAAATCCTCAAGTTTTTCAGGTACTGGCGGGTAGAGCTTCGATCTTTGGTTGCGTAATGTTCTTTTTATGACATCTTCGCTTGCGAGTAATGCCTTTGCCTCAGCTGGTAACTCAACAAGATTGCTACTGTATATCTGGCTAGGTTTGTCTTCCGTCTCTGCTGCTTTTACCTTCATTTTGTTGAGGCTTTTTGCAGCAGCTATAGCTGCATAATCAGTAGCGTGGTTATGGTCATGAGCTGGTTGAGGATCAGTCATATCAAGGCTGGTTGTCATACTACCTTTACAAAAAGAGGTTCTCTTTACACATCTCCATCTGATCACAGTTGATCTTACAATTTGCTTGGTATACATGTGTCCTTGGAAGCAGATTTTCTCCTTTCCTTTATTACTTCTTATAATTTCCATGATGGTTGTTGAATAGCTGAAGTAAGTTATGCTGGATAGCTAAAAGACTAGTGAAACAGTAGTAAACAAAGTGAGAGTTAGTTTATAAGCAAAGGGCAAAAGAAGCATGAAGTGAGAGTTAGTTTACTTATAAGCAATGGACAAGAGAAGCACGAAGTGAGAGTTTGTTCTTTTATTTATTTTTCTAAATTAGGAAACTTTAATTTTTTCAAGTTTTGCCTTTTGTTCCTATTTTTTAACTTGTCACATTATTTCCTGTGCCATTTTTTCCTATTTTTTTTTTATTTGTGCCATTTTTTCCTATTTTTTTTAATTTGTGCCATTTTTTCCTGTGCCATTTTTTCCTGTGTCATTTTTACCGTACCATTTCTTCCTGTGCCATTTTTACCTGTGCCAATTTTACCTAAATTCATGTATATGTATATGTGTGTATATATATATGTATGTGTGTGTTTGTAATATATATATATATATATATATATATATATATATATATATATATATATATATATATATATATATATATATATATATATATATATATATATATGTAGAATCAAGGGCATTTATACATTGTCATTTTACATCAGGCAATCATGTTACCATCATGAGAAATCTCACTATTAAAGATTTTGTCAAAGAAGGGAGACAGGTTACCAGAAATAAGGTAGAAGAATTCCAGAGCACATTGTTACGGATGAAATGCTGGGACTAAAGAAATGGTTGGCACTTATGTCCTTTGCATTGTATAATACAGTCATACCGTTATTATCCCAATTTTTTTTTATTATTGACCAGCAAAGTTATTACCAGGTATGTCATGCGCACTAAAGAACTTTACTGTTGGTACCACTATTTCTGGTATTCCTTTTTCAGTTATGTGATATGAAAAAAAATTTTTATTTTGAGGGACTTTTAACTAATATATCATTCTTTGTTTGCATAAGCTTACTCAACGCCAATCACAAACAAAATATCTCCTAACAATAATATTAGACGTAAATAGAAAACATATAAGTATCGATGTCACTGTGTAGACGTCGAGGTCAGAATAAACGCAAAATTTTTTTCCAACTTTTCTAACCCTTCTTCACTCGAAGACAGAAAAGAAAGAGAGAGGATAATGAAAACATCTATAGGTAAACAACTTGTCAGAATCACCCTTAGAACTAGAGCTTCGAGGTTCATGCTCTTTCAAAGCGTCAATGGATCAGTGACTTCGCTGTTTGGTTGAAGTTAGAAAAGTCTGGGTGAAAACAATTAAACGTTGTCATATTAAGAGACGCTGGATGATAATGAGGTAAAATGATTGACAACTCATGATAAAGTAGGTAAAAGAGGCTCTAGATTTTACTTATCATCGGAGTTTGTTGTGTGAAGTATATTTCATATATAATGGAAAAGGGAGAAGATCGTTCTTGTAAATGGCGCACTGATGATATAACGGCATAGTCAGTGAAGGGAAGATAAGATGAATAAAAAATATGAGCATAGAATATTAAAAAAAAAAGTAATCATATCTAAAGAGAGAGAGAGAGAGAGAGAGAGAGAGAGAGAGAGAGAGAGAGAGAGAGAGAGAGAGAGAGAGAATGTGCGTTGCAAAGCTTGAAGCCTTTTATTGGAAATAGAGCAAATTGAAAATATAAATAAGGCAGTCATTTCTTTATCTATGAGAGAGAGAGAGAGAGAGAGAGAGAGAGAGAGAGAGAGAGAGAGAGAGAGAGAGAGAGAGGATGTACTTTGAAAAGCTTGTGGTCTTGTATTGGAATGATAACAAATTGAAAAAGTAAATGAAGCTGTTATATCTTCATCTACCAAACTTATATAATATTTATTGATGGCTCTGCTTATTGAAACGTATAATTATGTATTCATCCGTTTACCCTTATGAAAATAATCTAATGTAAGGAATTAATTATTGAAACGATTATATGATAACAACTACGAATATATTAATGTACAGCCGTTTTCAATTTCAAGTCCACGAATCGAAAATATCAAAATGCTCCATTTCATGTTTATGAAATAGTTTGGAAAAACAAATGAAAATGATCTGAATGATTCATCAGAGAAGGAGAATTATTCAAGGAATCATTTGTGGACGAAACTAAATGAAATCATTGCAATAGCAAGGAGTTCCTGGAATGATTCTTTGTTGACATGTAATATTACAGCATGAAATGTTATTCTTCCTCAGTGACAGCTGTCATATGAGCGTTATTGCAATATATTGTGTGCTGTATATACAACTGAGAGTTCCCAGCCGTTCAAGGTTATTGCAAACGTATAGCGACGCAGATATCATGAGTTTTGCTTTTGATTGGCTGTCATTTTGATAATTTACTCACTGCTTAGTGAAAACAAGTTTCAGAAATTGGCAGTTTAGTAATGCTCATTAATGACATTATGTCTGTAATCGAAGTATTAATGAAGTTTCATACGTTGAAATCAATAGAGTAATATATATATATATATATATATATATATATATATATATATATATATATATATATATATATATATATATATATATATATATATATATATATGTATATATATATATATATATATATATATATATATATATATATATATATATATATATATATATATATATATATATATATATATATATGTGTGTGTGTGTGTGTGTGTGTGTGTGTGTGTGTGTATATATGTATATATGTATATATATTTTTTTCGGGAGGGGAGGCCGGGGGCGGGGGGCGATGGGCGCTGACGATAAAAATCTGCAGGCGATATCGTTGAAGCCAGCCGTGATTGGCAGAAGCTTATGTTCAACACCCGCTATTGGTTACATTTCATATTCATCGACCAATCAGAAGCAAGATGGAAGCTTCACTGATGTCTGCTGCGGACATTTAGCGTCAATTCCGAAATAAGAAAAATCGGACTATCGTATATATTAGCTCCATGTTTGAAAGGAGAATATTTAATTGGGTCCTTAGAGCGTTATTTTAATTTCCTGAGAAATCAAGTCAATTACCAACACTGAACCCATTCAGACCTTTCAATAGAAATCCTTATTATCCTAATTTTCGCATACACGAATCGGTTCATCGTTTTCACCACGTGGTTTAAAATTTCGTGAATGACATAATTCCTGAATAGGAAATGAGGTCAGTCTGACTCTTACATGCGATATATTGACAGCCTTCGCGATCCAGTTGATTTCATTCAAGCGATTTCTTCAGAAAAGGAAGTGATGGATGAAGATTTATTTGGGGTTCACTTCCTTATAGCAAGCAAGATGGTTTCTGTCTGTATCAAGCAAGGATTTGTATTAGGCTTTAAACATGCACATGGATCGGGAACGTTTGTATTTGCGTAAAGAAAATATTTGTACATGGGGCATCTCTGTATGGATTTTGTGCTTGTATATATATATATATATATATATATATATATATATATATATATATATATATATATATATATATATATATATACACACATACATCCGTACATATACATACACACACATATATGTGTGTGTATATATATATATATATATATATATATATATATATATATATATATATATATATATATATATATATATATATATGTACTCAACAATATATATATATATATATATATATACGTGTGTGTGTATATGAATGTATGCATGATATACTTAATATAAATTTCATAAAGCAAAGAAAAGAAGCGCTGATTGTTTCCCCATGAATGCTGAAAATGCTGCTGTCCCAACAAAGAAAAATAATTACCCCTCAAGAAAACACAATTTTTTTGGCATCACAATTCAGAGCGTCAAGCGATAAACTCTTAATGAAATGCTAACTTATACAAACAGTAACCATAGCATCTGATAACTATATCATTATCATATATTGTAAGATCAATAATCTATAATTTTATATTCATAAATTTATATAGAATGGCGATATTATAATTTATTTCTTCCTTTAACTATCACTCCTGGCATCACACAGACAAAAGAAGCACTTGTACTCAGCAATATCTGTTTTCGCTCTGGAAAGTATGTCGTCCTTTACGTAAGACGTAATACCTTTTCAGACGAAGAATAAATAATGTTGATCCCTCTGAGCTAGAGAACACTTCCCCTTCTCGCGTTTATTTATTCCCTGTTGTCTGGCGCTGCTCTTCTCTCCTATTTGACGAGAGAAGAAGAAGAAGAAGAAGAAGAAGAAGAAGAAGAAGAAGAAGAAGAAGAAAGAAACAAGGAAAACAAGGAAAACAAGGAGGTCAACTCGGAAACTCTGGCAAAAAATCTCTTTGTCGACCAAGACGTTGAAATTCGTGCTCTTTCAGAAAGTCAGGGGATCTGTGGGCTTGATACTAGGTTCGGTGTTTAGTTTTCAATGTGGGAATATGTCCATGGAGTCTGGAGTGGTGTGTGTGTGTGTGTGTGTGTGTGTGTGTGTGTGTGTGTGTGTGTGTGTGTGTGTCGGGGTTGTGGGTGTTTGAGATACTGGTGTTGCTGGGGAGAAAAGATGGTTGAAAGATGTAGAAATGCTTGTGGGATACGAGGAAATTTGCTGAAAGACGAGGTGAAACAGTCAGGCGTTGAAACTGGGGAGAAAGATTTGAGATGCCTTATTGGGGGAACAGATGCGATAGATGCCAGCTTGACTGGAGAACAGAGAGATATGAAATGGGGTGTGAGGAGATGTGCTGAAATGCCAAGTGTAAGAGAAATGAAGCAAGGCTTGAGACAATTGCAAGAAAGATGACGAATAAAGGTGTATAAGACAATTCATGTTAGTTACACAGATGCTTAGTAAATGTTCCTATCAATGAGAAAGGCACGAATTAATCAAAATGTTACAAGACCAGCATATGGCACGAGGGGATATGTTAATGCAAGAGTTTTATATATATATATATATATATATATATATATATATATATATATATATATATATATATATATATATATATATATATATATATATATATATAGAGAGAGAGAGAGAGAGAGAGAGAGAGAGAGAGAGAGAGAGAGAGAGAGAGAGAGAGAGAGATATGCAAGTTTTAATATAAGAGAGATCTGAAATATAACTTGATTGATTGCAAGAACAGACTGATGGAACGATATTGCAATATGGTAGTGTGTCTAAATCCTAAAAAGAAGACATTTGAGAAGTTAGTAGGAATAGCATGTAGAAACAGTGTATAAAAATTACGGAGTTAGGATAAACAACACACACACACAAAAAAATGTTCAATGAGGTTATAGCATTTACGAATATATACGAAAAAATACATAAATCTCAGGTCATCTTAGAATAATACTATATTCCTTAATATCTTCATTTGATATACTCACGTATTTACTGACATGCGTAATCATATATTATAAATACTTGACTATATGTGTGCATAGAAAATAGAAGCTACGTAATTATTGGCTAACGTCAATTGCAATCCATGTTGGAAACTGTCAACTTCATACTGACGAAATCATCGAAAAGGGGAAAAAAATCTAAATTATTTCTTGTTGACATTTGATACATTGCAATGGCGTGGTTCTCTCCCTTTATGACAGTTGCTGTCAGTACGAATTGTGAAATGATTTGTCTGTTGTATGAACAGCGCTATATGGCCGGCAGTTGTACCCAGAACATAAACAACTGGCGATAGTGATAATATTTTCATTTACCGCGCCTATAATGCGCATGTGTCTGTCTGTCTGTTTGGTGATTTCCTTCCTGCATTCCGGAAAACGAGTTTTCGTAATTTTTTGGTTTGTCCTTTCCAAATATTATTGATAAAATATGTTTAGTGATTTGAGATTAGTTATTATTATTATTATTATTATTATTATTATTAAATGAAATTGCTGCATCAACTGCATTTAATTTGTATAGAGTCTTCTCCATTTTTCTAATTATTGCTCTTTCTCTGCTACTGCATCGGGCGAGTAACGTTCCGATGTTATTCACCTTCAGGAGGGAAATAGTCGAAATTCAGGGACTGCATATGTTTAAATATGGATGACATAATCCGTAGAGTTTTCTACACTGAATGTATTTATTTGTCAATTGAAGTATACAATTATTTCGCTAACGTTTCTCCCAATTCCAACTGGGTATGTTCACGGCTGAGGGTAGGAGTAGATTGCTGTTGATGGATGGGTCTACTCAATATATGGTCGGGGGTCAGTAGGGGGTAGGCCTCTTGCTGAATTTTGATTGGCCGGGGTGGAGTGCTGGTCTCAAGCCAACTTCTCAGGCATGTAGTCTCGCTGACCGGCGGGGTAGGGGCATGGCATCACTGGGCTGTGCGTGACGTTGCGTGACGTCACGGCCTGGTGTTCTCCTACCTTTTTTCCCATTGGTGACAGGACTGTCCGCCTGATGTGGTGTTTCTAGGCCGGGGGTGTTGCTTGTTCCGGTGTCTGTCGCAGGTCTTGGTATTATTGTCCTTCTTATATTTGTGGGAAGGAAGAGCACTTCCTGAGTCGTATTCAGAGAGGGCTTCTCTTGCTGGATGAGGAGCACCTCTAGTAGTCGTGGCTGTAGACGTCGCGAGTCTGGGGCTCTGCCTACCCCCTGCTGACCCCCGACTATATATTGAGTAGACCCATCCATCAACATCAATTTACTCTTACCCTCAGCCGTTGAACATACCCAGTTGGAACTGGGAGAAACGTTAGCGAAATGATTGTACACTTCAATTGGCAAATGAATACATACATACAGTGTAGAAAACTCTACGGATTATGTCTTCCATATTTAAATATATGCAGTCCCTGAATTTCGACTATTTCCCTCCTGAAGGTGAATAACATCGGAACGTTACTCGCCCGATGCAGTAGCAGAGAAAAAGCAATAATTAGAAAAATAGAGAAGACTCTATACAAATTAAATGAAGCTGATACAGCAATTTCATTGAACATTACCTGCTTAAAAGAGCGTTTTCTCCCGATATATTATTATTATTATTATTATTATTATTATTATTATTATTATTATTATTATTATTATTATTATTATTATTATTATTATTATTATTATTCAAAAGATAAACCAATATCCATGTGGAACAAGCCCACATGGGGCATTAATTTAAACTTCAAGCTTCTAAAGAATAATGTGTTCATTTGCAAGACATAACAGAAGGTAATAAGAAATTCAGCAATAAGAGATCAGTTGTTAGAAAAAAAATTAACAATTAATAAGCAGATAGATAAAAATATTAAAATACAAAGTTTTCAGTATGGAGTCTTAAATACAATACGTGTAAAAATGAATATTTAATTTCTTATTTAGCCTATTACCTGTTCAAACAAATAGGCTAATTGATGACCGTGTGTAATTCGGGCCTTTAGTTTTTGGAGCTATTTGTTTTTTTTTTTTTTTTTTTTTTTGTACAAATCAGGCCAATTAATAACGCCTACTGAATCACGACATCATTGTATAATCATATGTCTTGTACAAGTTCCCTTACTTCTAACTGGTTTTACAACTGCTGTTTCATTCTCACCGAGAAAATAAAAATTTCGGTTTCATGAAATACATTAGGCATGTGTTCTAAAATATTCAATTGCAAATGAATTTGTGACGTAAGATTTTTATTAATGATATTACAAACACAGTAACGGAATTTGAAGAAGTCTAATATGCATTTCTACATTACCTTGATATTACTCGTACCAGATTTTTCTCTGTATTGTTGAAATATTTTAGTACAATCATCCATTTTTTTAGGCAATATTATATCTAGGATTATTACCCACAATATTACTGTTTTCTGAATATTTCTCAGTTTGTTATTCATTCTGAATTAGAACAAAAATATTTACTCAGAAAATCCCCCAGTCAGTCATA
>NC_089752.1:61105319-61127819 GCF_040412425.1 Macrobrachium rosenbergii
ACTCAGAACAGCAAGGGACGATCTCACCAGGTTTTCTAATTCATTAGTACCAAGAATTACCTTCGCTATTACTAGATTAGGAAGCGAGACGAAACGAGGCGTAGCGTAATTTGTAACGTAATTCGATTCCATTATTCGCAAGCCTAAGATAAATGGTGACAGAGTCAAAGCTAAAGATAACAGGGTAAAGGTTATTGTTATAGTTGTTATAATATTAAGGATACATTAGAAACAGATAGGGAAGAAGTGTTTTAAAAGAAGTGATTTGTAACTAATTTTTAGCTATCATAGAAAAAGGGGAGAGTGCCAAAAAGAGTTATTAATTTAGTGATGCAGAATTACTGCCTGAGATATTCCGCTACGTGAGAAGCTGAGTAGCAGAGGTGTCAGTGACACCAGAACACTGGTAGTTAAGAATTTAGAAAGTGGTTTGCTGGGGGATTTATTGCATGTGAGCCATGAAAAGTTAGCTAGGTGAGTTGTCTGAAACCAGTTACTGCAGAGGCAGTGTACAATTCCTTTGTCAGTGACGTGAAGTCGAAAATTCGTGTTTGTAGAAATACCACATGTGACTACTCTTAGCATAGCGTTCGGCGCATGTGCTTCCGGTGTCTGACCCCCCACAACTACAAGATTGCCAGATCCATTCCAGATATTTATTCTAATGTTTCAAGTAAAGTAAAGGCATTATCGATGTTTTAAGTTAAATAATTTGAGCCCGAGCATTGGCACTAATCATTCAGATAGAAAAGTTTAGTGCTCTTTTCCCTAAATTGTAAATTACCGATCGAGAATTGTGTATAAGGTGCATGACGTCACCAGTAGCCAACAGACTGTTCTCTCCTGAGCACCCCGTTCCACTTCTCATTGTTCGCTTACTGAGCGAAATTTAATTTCTTTTCTCACCCTAATGTAAAACCCAACGGAAAATTTTGATAGTAAATTGAAACCCTTTCCACCATATAACTTGTCATGATGGGAGCTAGGTATTAAATTACATAAATTCCAAAAGTAAATTTTAAAAAGCAACTTAGCATAATTGTTCAAAGGAAATTATTGTAAGAAAATGAATTATAGTAAAGGAAATAAATATGTTCCCAGGCAAATACGCCTCAGAGAGAGAGAGAGAGAGAGAGAGAGAGAACTCTAATGTTTTTACATTTCACCAAAGAAAGATGATAAGGACCTAGTAAAAATAAAAAGAGTGTATTGGAGAATAAACTCATTAATTCATAAAGCCAAGGGCCATAGTAAAAATAAAAAGAGTGTATTGGAGAATAAACTCATTAATTCATAAAGCCAAGGGCAATAACCTTTTTTCCATTTATACCCAAAACTTTGATCTTTTAGATCCCCCATCAATTCTTCCATTACAATAAACACGCGCCCATGTTTGTTGCAGTTGTCTCCAGTGCCTATTTTCATATTAAGCGTTTCAGCCAGCGGAATGAGCTCTTGTGCATTTCAAAGAAAGAACGTAAAACCAATTAATAACAGTTATTCACTGTCATGCACGAGTGGGTTTTCCTTATCCAAGACTTGAGTATACCACAAACACCAAATTGCAAAACCTTCCTTTCCACATGTCAAGAAGCAGACTTCCTTTCCTTGTGTCAGGGAGCAACCACTAATTCTTAGAACTTGCTGCCCACGAGTGCAAGCAAAAGGGTTTCCACTTCCACAGTGCCAATAACGTGTGGCACTGCCAACAACTACGCTATTGAATGTCTTACCTTTCACTCTCCCTTTTACTCATTACTCACACTCTGCCTCAGGCAGAGTGCCATTTCCTTCAGTGCAGTTTGGCTGTACTCTCTCTTAGTGTTGTTCCCAGGAACACACCGGCACCCAAGTGCCACCAAGACATAGTCATCACATCATAAGCCACTGCAATTGTACCTGAGATACAGAGTGCCAGCAACAGCGTGTCCACCCATAAGGATCATTGCTCCTTCAGGATCTCTTCACAACGACAGCATATGCGCCCATAGGGATCATTGCTCCTTCAGGATTGCTCCATCAGTGTGACCTCTGCATGGCACACGCAGCCACAGAATCTCCTTATTGAGAAGGTGCCACTCCAACAAAGTGCCACCAAGTAACGGGACACTTCTCCACTGTCACTGACCACTGCCCCTAGATGTCCTAAAAAACTTGAACTATGCCATTATAACAGAGCCAAGCTTCATGAACATGGACAAGGACGCAGGTTACACGGGACAGAAACTTACCCATTGGGTGAAAGAACAGATGGATGACATACTCCAGCAAGAAAGAGCAGAAAGAGAAGATCTGAGGAAGTATGAAGAAGCTAAGGCAGGAAGAGACCTAGCTCTCAAGGAGAGTGAGCTCCAATATCTAGCATTAATGCTCTGATTCCTAAATGGATGGAGGATGAGCCTGAGGTGTGGTTGGAGGAAGTAGGAGCACTCTTCAAGAACTACTCCACCACTGAGGTGGAGAGGGCTGTACTGCTTGCCAAGTACGCGCAAGACAAAGCCAAAACAGCCCTCTGCTTGCCGAATAAGGGTAAGAGAGGGAACATAGTAGACGACTGATGAGTGATCACCAAAGTGTATGAGATCACCCCGGAGAGATGAAGACAGCATTTTAGAGGCCTAGCCAAGGAAGTTGGTTGGGCATGGGCTGAATGGGCCTAGCATAAGACCCACTCAGGACACCACTGGCTTGATACCATGGCGTGCACAGAGTTCCAGGACCTGTTCAACCAGATCATGCTGGACAATCTCTTACAGTGTGTTCCTGGACCACTCGCGGTGCACCTCAAAGACAAGCAACCTAAAACACTTGCGGAAGCTTGTTGTATGGCCGACAACTGGGAGAACTTTAACCAGTCTCACAGCACATCTCACCGGCACATAGCACCACCTGGTCATCTCTCGGGATAAGCTCGCTCGAAGAACGGACTCCCTGCCAACTTCTGCAAGAGAGTTCGTCACCCCGAATCTGAGTGCCACATTAAGAAGAGAGTTAACCAACAGCACCCTCAGAAGGACACCAAAACCTCCTCTCCATCCACTACCATCGGCCAATCAGCCCATTCAAGGGATACCTGCAGAGACTGTGGAACGGCAGGGCACTAGATTGCCTGATATCCTGGTTACTCAAACCATGTCCACTCTACCAAGCACGTAAATCTGATCAGTGCCACAACGTCCACAGTCGTGCCACCATCTATGTCTTACCCTGAGTGGTTGTGGACCCAGTCCGTCTCAGTGGCACCTCTGGATGGCTCTAGCCTACCAGTGAACTTGCCAGTTGCAGTAGACACTGACTCAGATATTTGCCCGATTGACCGGGCCAGAGTGCCAGCCAGTGCCACTGTAGACGAAAAGACCAGGTGGATGATGACTTGGATAGAAGAGCAGACTAAGACCATTCCCACAGTCAAGCTTCAGGTGACAACCTCTTGGGGCACACAACCTCACTGCATTGGCATGGTGAGCAAAATCAGGTATGGAGTAGAGTTCCTGTTGGGACAAGACCTCCTCTGGGGATATCCTTCCCCAATGCCACTCTGTTGCTCAGCTACCTTCACTAGGGAGGCCCTAACTCCAAAATCCCCTGACCGGGACACCATCACTGTGACAGACATGCCACCGTCAGCCCTACCTTTGGCTCACCAAAGTGGTCGATAGAAGGGGCACTCTCTGTGCAACTTCAGGCCCAGTCCTTGCTTCTCACAAAAGGATGGCCACCAAAAGACTCCTCCTTCACGGCAAAGGGAGACCGCCAGAACCAAGTACCCTGCAAGACCTGTAATGTAGCAGGGCATTCCACGAATTTGTCGGGGTGCCCTAGTAAGCAAAATGCAGTGGACACCACAAACAGAACTATTCCAAGAGGCTCTGCCCTCCACACAAGACAAGAATCTCTGATTCACACTACCTCAGGTACACAAGTTGCACCCCTGAGTCCCTCGTCAGTCATGCCTTACTCCAAATTTCTGCCAGTGCCACTTGAGAACCCTGAGCAGTGCCAGGCTCCGTCTATCTCAGACGCTGAGCCTCCACTAACCTTAACCTCTGTGCCTGGCCCCGAGTTAGTGCCTGTGCTGGATCCCAATCATGTCAAGGACCCTCATAAGGGAGATTCACGCAAATTCACGGAATTGATATCATTGCCAATTGTGAGCCTCTGGCCCCCTGATGATTCTTCTTCACAAACACCTTCCTCTGCCAAGGATAAACCTCTGGCAGACCTTAACGCTACACCTTCTCTGGTCGACTAGGAACTGTCTAGCTGGGATGCAGAAGCTGTTTCTACCCTTACGACGGTTGTCCCAGCAGCCAAAGTAGTGAGCCTCCCCATAGCTCCTAGGGCTACTCTGGCCTTTCCTCAGAGTCAGTGCCCTCATCACCTCCTAGGAATGGCATAGCCAGGCCTTGGCAGAACCCGAAGAAGAAGAAGGGGCGGAAGGGATCCAATTAACCCCATTGGCACAGTGTCGTTTCCATCTCAGAGTGATCCTGGCACCTACCCAGAGGAGGTAGCCAGTGTGATCTCTGCCGAAATAGACTAACACTTAACACCCTAGGCAATCCTGTAGTACTAACCCTGTTAATGAACTCATGATAAAACTGTCCAATACTCAAGCTGGTACACTCCTGACCATTTAGCATAATTAACCCTTCATGTTGCTTATGTCTGAATATTGTATACGTTGTAACATAAAGGATTGTGTAATCTGTAAATAATTGCATTTAGTTAGGTCAGTGTCATTTAATTTAATGCCAGGGCAGTAGGATAGTAGACCATGTAAACAAGACAATTTTCCATGTACCAGTAGAAGTCTGTAGATACCTCTGCTGTAGTAAGTAAGTTAGTAAAACTAGTATCCCCTCATACAGTTAGGTAGGTCATTTTAATTAGCCGCATTACAAAAGTAAGACTCATTTGTGGAAGCTAACTGACTAGTCGAGACGAATAACTCACTTAGCACAGGCCTTCATGTCCAAAAGGGAGTGAATGCCTTCTTAAAGGGGGGAGCTCTTACATATTTACAAATTTGGCTCTCCAGCCTGTTAGCTAGGAAGTCAAATTTCATGGCGGCTGCAAGAGACCCCCAATAGGGGTGACAGAATGTAGGCATCCTACCCCACAATAGTATGAAATTGGGGACAGAAAGCTGTTAGGATACAAGAACAAGTCATGATAGTAAATGGGCTGCTAGGCTGACCCTTAGTTAATCTTAACTATAAGACCTATTTCCCTATGACCTTTGTGCTGGCTGTTATTTGCTTCTTTCAGATGTACTGCTGTCCTGTGCTCGCTGCAAGAATTAAGGGGACAACATCATGACCTGACTCATCCTCACTCCGTGCCCTGACACCGAAGCGCAAGGTCGTTTCACTCTTAAGAGCACTAAGCCTGGTGCTTTCTTCCCTTTCTCCAGTAGCCACATGTCTGAACATTAATTTCTAGTTGCAAATCTGTAAATAAATTAATTTAATCTAACTGATTGGTGTGAAAGGCAACCTTCCCATTTTCTTTGAATAGATGTAATTTCAAGGTAAGTCATACTATTAATTACTTTACTGCTTGTTCTGAAATCCAAGGCAAAATTGCATTCAAAGTTCAACTTAACTCTTCCAACTGGACTCAGAGCATAATTATATATATATATATATATATATATATATATATATATATATATATATATATATATATATATATATATATATATATATATATATATATATATATATATATATATACATACATATATATACATATATATATATATATATATATATATATATATATATATATATATATATATATATATATATATATATATATATATATATATATATATATATATATATATATATATATATATATATATATATATATATATATATATATATATATATATATATATATATATATATATATATATATATATATATATATATATATATATATATATATATATATATATATATATATACACATACATATATACACATACATATATACACGTATATATATATATATATATATATATATATATATATATATATATATATATATATATATATATATATATATATATATATATATATATATATATATATATATATATATATATATATATATATATATATATATATATATATAGACACACACACAAGAGGTGTGTTAAAAATATCCGACCTTTATTCATAAAAAATACTCATATTTAGATACAACTATCTTACACTAATCCCCTTCAAATTAGTCCCCTTGGGCTGCCACACACTTCCCGCAACGGTTTTGCCACTGTCGGAAGCAGAGCTGGAACGCCTCTTTTGAGATGGCGCGCAGCTGGTCCATCGCATTCCACATGATGTCTAGTCCCTTTTCGTTTAAAAAAAACTCTAAGGGATTTACATGCTTTATTTGACTCAATAAATTACTTTAGAACGTGTGAAAACGTTTCGGTTTTTTTTCTCTCTCTCTCTCTTGCTCTCTCTCTCTCTCGGCGCTACCAATTGCCCGCTGTCCACACACACACACAAAAACGGAACATTTACACATATTCTAAAGTCATTTGTCGAGTCAAATACTGCGCGCAAATCCCTTAGAGTTTTTAGCTTTTTTACGGAAAGGGATCAGATTTCAGTCCAGAGAAGACATCATGCAGAAGGCAGCGGACCAGCTGCGCGCCATAATATATATATATATATATATATATATATATATATATATATATATATATATATATATATATATATATATATATATATTATAAATATGTGTGTTGCTAGCATTAAGTAGAACAACACAATTGTCACTCCCAAATTAATTTCTTTGAAACCCGAGGGCCGACGACCAAATAATGTATATATACAGGTGAGTGCTTAGGTAGGCCTGCTTAAATACAGTCGGGTCTGTATGCGCACGCCTGATAATAAGCTTATCAAAAATAGTAGAAAAAATATCAAAAGAACAGTTATAGCTTTACCAAGCCCTATGGAAAGTCCCGAGAAAGCCTTAGGAGGAATCACTAGAAGCCCTTACCAAAACAAAAGTAACGCACTTCAACTCTCTAAGAAGGGGCGAGGGTCCTTAAGGGCTCAAAGAAGCACTTAGTCAAAAAAGCAGAGGGTGGGAAGGTTGGGGGTTAGGAAGAGTCAGGGAAGGCATTCCTCTAACGGAATGAAGTTGAATAGTACTTTAGAGTTGCGTAGAGAGAGTTTCGTTTTGTTTTGCTTGTTCTTGTCTTGAACGAAACTAGTTAAACAAAAGAACATTTATGGAATACATGACATTACTATTTCATATAAAACAAACACGTGAATAATCACACACACATGCACACACAGTGAACGAATTCCTTTTATATTCAAGCAGAAGAACACTGATTACATATACACGGGGTACGGCTATAAACATTACGTTACATCTAAAGCCTTGTTTAATAAATATTTCACCTTACATTGGTTTACTAGTACGTGAACTTTTTCCTGGCCTTCATGTTCGTTACCATTTATTTGTTTATTCATTTATTTACTTCTCGTTCATCCATGAATCCCTCCTACAAACTTACATCCAACGTCATATATAAGTACAAGTGCCCAAACGTAACCAAGGCATCCACGTGCGATGTACTAAAAGGCTGTTGCGAGTATGCATTGATGCTCATTGACGAGTCACTTTAGAACTGGGAGCAGATTGTCTAGCCCTGAACAGTCTAATATCAGGAATCATTCCAAAATATGTAAAACTTTTATAGAAAATAAATACTTTTCAATAATAGGGCACGTACAAAAAGAAAATGATTTAAAGACTTGAAGCTATTATCAGATTGTCTGTGCAACCGTTAAACTCCCAAACATCGTCCACACAATTGTTTATTGCCTGAAGGTCTTGTTGAGCTGTTTGTTCTGTCTGTATGTTTATTTATTCATTTCTCTCTCTCTCTCTCTCTCTCTCTCTCTTTTGTAATACTCAATGCGAGTACAGTAGTTTGTTTTCAGCTTCCTTCTGGTAGGTTGATACTAGCCTTTTGCTTGTTCTTGTAGTAAAGGTTTTAGTCATTTGATTCTGAATGTTTTATTGTAATTTTAATTCTTATTTTATTAGTTTACTGATTGCCATGTTCGCTGTTTGCAGCCTGGAAAATGCAACTATGAGTTGTGAAACGTGGGCTTAGTACGATAAAAAAGCAAATGGATAGTGCCATTCCTTGACCCGCCTTGGATTGTTCTTCGAGCTGTTTCTCCGGAAGTTGGAGGGATATATATATATATGATTATTATCACTTTTGTACGTGATTCATTTATCACACATTACCACAGGTGAAAAATAAGAAACGGGGTGTAGGTCCTGACCGGTTTCGACTTTATTTCCAAGCCATTGACGAAGGACTGATACAGAGTGTGAGAAGTCACAAATATATATGCTACAAATATATATATATATATATATATATATATATATATATATATATATATATATATATATATATATATATATATATATATATTTATGTGTGTGTATGTATATATACATACATACATACACACACACACACTCACACACACAGATATATATATATATATATATATATATATATATATATATATATATATATATATATATATATATATATATGTATATATATATATATATATATATATATATATATATATATATATATATATATATATATATATATATATATATATATATCACACTACCAAAATTGCAAAACAAGAGACGGGGTTTAGGTCCTGACCAGCTTCGACTTTATTCCCAAGATAGTGATGAGAGACTGTTGCAGAGTGTTAGAATTCACTATATATATATATATATATATATATATATATATATATATATATATATATATATATATATCGTGTGTGTGTATGTATGTATTATATATATACTAAAGAGACAGTACTGACGAACATACACAACTGTTTGAGATTACTGATCCCCCACTCACAGTTGTCAAAGAAGGAGTGGCTTCAAAACTCATGTGGCTAGAAATCACGATATAATCTCATGGGACAATAGCGAAAAATGTACAGAGACCGTAGGAGACCACAAACCCACATCTGACAGGTGTCAGGGAGGAGAGGCGATAAAACCCATTAGTACTGCTGCTTCTGTACTGTGTTTACAAATATGATAACCGTTTTTCCATGCATCTCGTCTGCCTTCCTTGAAATTTAAACATTTTACACATTTCCTTTGAAACTATAGGATCAAATTTATACATGCCTTGACTGATATTCATACTATGGCCATAACTTTCTTTTATAAAGCTAGATTCAGTGCTATTGCTTTACAGTGCATAATTAGAATACGCTATCTGTTTTGTCCCTTCCCAGTTGATAGCATGATTGTCCTCAGTAACATGTACAAAAATATTACTGTACACCTGTACAAATCTAACGTATTTTTAGTTTTCTGCAAAAGAAAACTATTGAGATGGCTTTGTCTGTCCGTCTGCACTTTTTCAGTCTGCCCTCAGGTCTTAAAAACTACTGAGGCTAGAGGACTGCAAATTGTTATGTTAATCATCAACCCTCCAATCGCCATGTCTCAGTAGGCCAGCTGAGAGTTTCAGGGGTCGTGGCTGAGAGTTTCATACAGCATTATACGCTGTACAGAAAACTCTATTCCGCCAAAGAAACATCGGCGCATTTCTACTTGTTTATGCCGTTCTGTTCTCTTTTCCAGTGCTTTACCAGTTTGACCAATATAAAAGTTGTCACAAGACCTGCATGGAATTACATATACACTTCCTTTAGTAAGGTGGGGGGTGAGGGGGAGAACTCTTTATAAGTACACGTTTCATTGTTTTATTGTTTTTAAATGCGACATTAACACCAAAATTCTTAAGAAGGGGATATCTTTATATGGCAGTGCAAGCAAATTTTTTGTGTTGTAAGGTTCTTTTTTGTTTTGATACACAATCTTTTTTGTCTCTTCTAATGCATTTTCTAGGACACTGTCAGGATATTCCAATTTCTTGCCTGTATTCGTAATCTTATCTATTTCATCATCAATATATTCATTACGTATATATATATATACGTAATGTATATATATATATATATATATATATATATATATATATATATATATATATATATATAAGTATACATATATAAGCATATATGACCATTTATTTGAAATGCTGCTCACTTTTCATCACAAAAACTGGTAATACTGAACACATGTATATATATATATATATATATATATATATATATATATATATATATATATATATATATATATATATATATATATATATATATATATATATATATATATATATATATATATATATATATATATATATATATATATATATATATATATATATATATATATATATATATATATATATATATATATATATATATATATATATATATATATATATATATATATATATATATATATATATATATATATATATATATATATATATATATGTATATATATATATATATATATATATATATATATATATATATATATATATATATATATATATATATATATATATATATATATATATATATATATATATATATATATGAAGACAAAAAGGCCCATAAAACACTATTTGAACGTTGCAACCATATATTTCGAGCACTTCCTTCTGTGCCCCTGTTCACTGGTAAAATATGAGCAGATGAAATGTTACAAGGGTATATAGACAGCATATGTAGGTGTGGCATTAAGTCTCCGATGGTATGCAGGTGATCGTTTCCTAAGGAAGGAAAATGAGCAATTCCCTAATGGTTTTTAGCCTCATTAACTGATAGAAGGGGTGACAGGGGACTGTCCATGCTACAGCCAAATTTTTTTTTTTGCAAATATTACCATTGGAAGAAAATACGTCGTTAGTTACATAGAGGTTGATAAGTTTTAGAGTTTTATCTTTGCCAAGAGGAAAATGGTCTTCATATGGTTGTAACTTCCTCCTTAAAAGCACATAAATTTGGGATTCCTTTACGCCCAATAATATGTAGCAGGGGTTCTTTCATGTGTTTATTATCAAAATGGCTTGCAGATCTGTTATCACCCTTTCTAGGAACCTCATCCTCCCACGTCAAACATGCAGAGGATTTTAAACAAAAATTTAACGGTTTAAACATCCCCTCAAATAACATCAAATTGCTCAGCCTAGACGTCGAGTTATTATTTACTAAAGTCCCGATCGCCGACGTGTTGTCTTTTTCGAAGAAGAAGTTACAACCATGTGAAGACCATTTTCCTCTTGGCATAGATAAAACTCTAAAACTTATCAACCTCTGTGTAACTAACAACGCGTTTTCTTTCAATGGTCCCCTATAACCCCTTCTAGCAAACTGGTACATGGAATATTTCGAAACAGAGAATTTGTCGTCTATCAAACCCCGTAATATGATCTGGCTTAGATACATAGGTGATATTTTTACTTTCTGGGACAATAGGTGGGGAGACTTTAATGAATTTTTTAATAGACTAAATTCGCTAGTTCCGACCATAAAATTCAAAACAGAATGGGAAAAGGACCGGAAATTGCCGCTCCCAGATGTACTGATCATAAGAGACCAGAACAGATATGCTTTCACAGTGTATAGGAAACCTACTTTCGCTGTTTCCTACATTCATTTCTTAAGCTACCACGATGTCTCCTTAAAGATCATGGCAGAGTGTAACTTATTCCTCAGGGGGCTTAGAATATGTTCAAATGGGCACATACAAAAAGAATTCAACGCGATTCGCCAACACCTAACGCAACTGCTCTATCCACCACACATCATCGAGAGGGCTATTAACAAAGTGAATAAAATATACTACAGAGGTCCCACTCACAACAGACAAATAGATTTTAACAACAAAATAAAGCTTCCTTACGACGAAAGCATCCAAAAAGTCACCGAGCAACTCAGGTCTAACAATCCGTTTATTTTCCATTATCCCAAATCCATCGGGAGCTCGCTCATTAATGTATACTTAAATAAAAAAGGGGAAGAAGCCGTAGTTTTACAAGATTCCGTGCAGCAATTGTAATGAGATTTACGTGGAGGAGACGGGTAGATCCCTCTCGCAAAGATTAACAGAGCACAAAAGATCAGTACGGTATGCTCCAGAGAGTTCAGGGATTTTCCTACATATCAGGGATAAAGGCCATCCCATGAATTGGAGAGGGAGTGGGACCTGGTTTTCAAAAGTAGCTGTCCGTACAAAAGAAAGATGCTGGAATCTGCTATCATCAATCAGACCAACAATATGAACTTGTCAGGAGGACATTGGAAATCCGATGACATCGACAGGTTAATCCTCAGACCTCCTCTGAAGCAGGTACTCCAGGAAACATGACCACCAGATGTATCGCCAAACGGGAGTTAATGAGGCCAAAAACCACTAGGGAATTGTTTCCCCTCCTTCTTGGGAAACCATCACCTGCATGCCATCAGAGACTTAATGCCACACCTACATATGCTTTGTATATATACCCTTGTAACATTTCATCTGTCCATATTTTGCTAGTGAACAGGGACACATACAGAAGTGCTCGGAATATATGGTTGCAACGTTCAAATAGTGCTTTATGGGCCTTTTTATCTTCATACTATACAATGGTATGACAGTAAAAGACATTCATATGTATGTATATATATATATATATATATATATATATATATATATATATATATATATATATATATATATATATATATATATATATATATATGCATGTATGGGTGTGTGTGTGTGTGTGTTTTAATATTACCAGTTTCTTGTGATGAAAAGCGATCCGCTTAACAAATAAATAATTATAACTTTAGGCGTGACCAGTTTCCCCTTGTTGGAAAGAGAAAAAGCTTGATTCATAGACAATATTTTATCGTTCCAGAACAAAAAATGAAGAAGTATTCCAACGCAAATTCTAAGAACATTCCACTTCTAGTCAAGAGTCTTTGCGTGTGTTTTCACTGTGCTTATTAAGAGCAAATTATGCAAATGAGCAGGACACTCACGCACGCTAATGTAATTGGAAAGGTTTAATTTTTAATGATACATAAGGTGGATACCTGGTAGGAATGAAAAGGAACCCCACGTTACTAAGAATCGCTACCCTCTATGGTTGTCTTGATGCAATACGCCGTGGGAAGTGAATTAGCTTTGGAGTAATAACAACAATCTTTTATAACGTGTGTTGTCAAGGTCTCTCTCTCTCTCTCTCTCTCTCTCTCTCTCTCTCTCTCTCTCTCTCTCTCTCTCTATATATATATATATATATATATATATATATATATATATATATATATATATATATATATATATATATATATATTTATATATTGTGTGTGTGTCTGCGTTGGTTACCAGATTCTGCTCATAAATGAGTGTCCCGTGAACAATTCCAGGGCTTGCAAGTTCTCGAAAAGATTACATATACCCCTGCTAATTTATGCAATGCATTATGTGTCTGATAGCTAGTTGACTGCTGTTGTTCGTAGCCAAGGGGGTGAAAGTCGCAACCTCGTTCGAAAACTACCTGGAAACTGGGGAAAGAGATTAATATTATAGTTGATTTAGGTACACAAAAACACACATAAAACTTATCTATACATAGTTCCCTGTACGTATCAACTCAGGTATGACATGGCAGACTAAAAGCTTAAGTAAAGGGTGCAATTGTCAACATAGGTAAGGTATGAGACCGTTCGTTAATTATGTAGCACCCGATAATTACGACGTAAAGGGGAAGTTACGCTGTGCCTTTCCAGATGTCACGCGAGATTTGGTTTCAGGGAGGGGGTTGATGGGGCCCGGGTGTTTGTTCAGGAGTGAAATATAGCCCTAACTTAAGAGATGTTAGATGTTTGTTTAGGAATGAGATGTAGAGTAAACTAATGGAATGATGCTTCGGATTATGGGAGACGATTATCAACATTTTTGTCTTTTAGTGGAGTAGTTAACTAAGCGTTTATTTGCATTTTCTTTAATATTTTTCTTACAATACTTATGAAGGACAGAAAGTGACGAATGCCATTAGTATCAAACAGTGTTTACTTGACAGGAAGCTAAGAGGAATAAGTGTGTATATATATATATATATATATATATATATATATATATATATATATATATATATATATATATATATATATATATATATATATATATATATATATATATATATATATATATATATATATATATATATATATATATATATATATATATATATATATATATATATATATATATATATATATATATATTATAGTGAGGCAGCGAGTAAGAGGCAGAGTCAATGTGTATTCTAATTTATTGATACAAAAAATCTCAGACAGATCAACAAATTAGTAAGAGGTTTCAAATTCATATGATTAGAAAGCTTGCAGTGCCTTGCATACATTAGTATTTACAGTTCTGACAAGGACATACAGTATCTTCTGAAAAATGTATAAAAGATTAATTGAATCAGGAGCAGTGGACCTGTGTTTCCTGAAAGTCTCGGTGCATCATGTAGATTTTTGTTTTGAAGCAAGGATGGTCTAAGGGTCCCGGTGACAGCTCTGGACCTCACACTACTCCCCCACAATCCCAAGAGTAAGCCTAGGGGAGTGGGTTGTAGTCTGGGATATAGGATGGATTGTATGCTGTTGTGTGAATGAGTTTTGTCCCAAGGTTGGCAGCGAGGGAGCTCCATAAGGTGGAGGTGAAGTTAGCTCCTTTGTCACTTGATACTGCAGTACCATGCCTGCTGACCCGATCTATTAGTGCTTTTGCACAACTCTCCATTGTCTGCTGCCTTACTAGTATTGCTTCTGACCATCTGGTGTTTCTGTTGATGATCATGAAGAGATAGATATCTGTACCCCTCGGAGGTGGGCAGAGGTCCCACGATGTCAACGTGGATGTGGGCCAGTTGTTGCTGTGCTGTCTGGTATTTTCCTATCCTCATCTGTGCGTCTCATTATTTTTGATGTTTGGCATGGGAGGCATTCACTTGCCCACTTTTTGATGTCTGCTTTCATTCTGCACCAGATTTACCACTCCGACAAGGTTCAGGTAGTGGACCTACTTGATGGGTGGGACAGGTTGTGAGCAAGGCTTTCTTTCTCAACCCTAACAGTAGGTATGGATGAGGGCGTCCATTACTTTTCTTCCTAGCGATGGTCGTCTCTCCATTGTTGATGGACAGGTTGCTCCATGTAAGGGCAGGGTTCTCCCGCCAAAGTCGCCATAGGTCCACGTCATCCTTCTGAGCCGAGGCTATTTCAGGAAATGATATCCTGATCTGGATGGTGTTGATGGAGTTTTGGGAAAGGGCGTCTGCCACGTTGTTGGAAGAACCCTTCAAGTATCTGATGGTGCAAGAATGTTCTGCTGTTGACGATAGGTGACATTGCTGTCTTGCTGACTACCGATCTCCACTTTTGGTGAAGGTACGAATCAACGGTTGGTGGTCTGCCTGCACCACGAATTGTCATCCTTCTAGCATGTGTTGGAAGTGGAGGATGGCTCTGTGGACTGCCAGTAACTCTTGGTTGAACGTGGAGTACTTTTGTTCTGCTGGCAATAACTTCTTGCTGAAGAATGCCAACAAACGACTACCATCGTCTATGTCTTGTTTGAGTACTGCGCCCATCACTTTGTTACTCGTGTATGTCATTATGGTGAGGGACATATGGGGTAAAGGAAAGATTAGTGTGGCCATAGAAGTGATTGCTTTTTTAGCTAGTGTGAAGGCTTTATCTTGTTTTTCATGCCAACATAGTTCTTTTAGGTTTCCTTTTAAACACTCATGTAATGGTGCCATTATTTCAGCAAGGATAGGTATGAAACGGTGGTAATAAGTAATTGTTCCCATGAATTCTTGGACTGCTTTGATTGTTGTTGGTTTTGGGAAGTCAGTGATTGCTTGGACCTTCGTCGGCAGGGGCTTGATACTGCCGGGGCTCATTTGGTGCCCCATGGATTCTGCTACTAGTTCTGCCCATTCTCATTTGTCTTTTTCGACAATAGTTCTGTTTTCTTTAATTATCTGCAGGACCCACCTGACATCTCTCATGTGTTATTTTAGGATTTCGTCCATCAGACATTAGAAGGTTGCAACTCAGTTCTGAAGGCCAAAGTATCTGTAGTTGAAGGTGTACCTGCTGAAAGGGGTGATAAAGGCTCTTTTGTTTATGTCTACCTTTGCGACCAGAGCTTGGAAGTATCCTTTCAACAGGCCAATTTTTGTGAATATTTTGGCACTCTCCACCTGGTTGGTTATGTCGACGATGTTCACCAGTGGGTACATGTCAGCTACTGTCTTGATGTTGAGTCTCTGGTAGTCGTCGTAGGGTTACCATGTGTAATCAGGTTTTGGTACCATGTGTAGGGGAGATACCAGGGGGATGGAGGCTTTTTGGTATATTCCTGCCTGTTCCATGTCACGGAAGGCTTGTTTGGCATGGGTAAGTTTTTCTGGAGCCAAACATCTAAAGCAAGCATGCACTGGGGGACCTTTGGTGACTATGGAGCTGGACGTGGTGCCTTGTGGGTTTGGTCAGGTCATGCTGCAGGTTGTCCTTAAATACCTCCAGGAATTCCTGTCGGAGGCTACTTATCCCTGGTGCAGGAGTCGGTAGCAACAACCAATTGGAGGGCAAGTCTGGTGCCGGCAGCCGTGGTAATTCCAGCTCCAATAGCATGAGTGGGAGTTCAGGGGTGGGTTGTGTGATCAGCTGCTGTTTTGCTACGTCTCTCAGCATATTATGGGTTTTTAGGAAGTCTGCTCCTAAAAGTGAGATTGTTACGTCTGCTGTGATGAACTTCCAGTTGTACTTCTTTCCGCCGAATGACACTTTCCTGGTCCTTTTCCCATATATTTTCAGCAGGGCTGCAATGGCTGTGGATGCCTGTAAGATGCTGGGGTTGGACTGAGGTGTTCATGTGGGTTCACTGGCACAAATGATTTGAGTGCACCAGTGTCGACCAGGAACTCTGTATTTGATATTTCTTCTATGATGAAAAAAATATGTTGAGTCTTTTTGGCTGTACCTGAAAGAAATACAGTGGAAACAGGCAACCAGTCTGCCCACCGTTGGGCCTTCAGTATTTCGTAGGTGACGGTTGTCTTTTAGTCTGTGAGCCATTCAATCTGCTTGAAGATGTCGTCTGCCAGGTACTCGAGGATGGTGTCGGCTTTGCGGGATGAAGAGGAGATCTTCTTTGACCTGAAGATGGTCACTGTTCTGAAGAACCAGGGGTCTGGGCTATGGGTTGTGAAGGGCAGCAGGTAGATGTTTGCTGCTGCAGCGTTGTCACTGGGTGGGCTGGTGGTGGCAGTGGCAGTATCGGTCATCTTTGAGGTCACTAGTATAATGAGGCAGTGAGTAAGAGGCAGAGTCAAGGTGTATTCTAATTTACTGATACAAAATCTCTGACAGGTCAAGAACTCTTGTGAGCAGAAAAGTAGAATTTGACATTCGAAGAAAATGGAGGGTTGTCTATATGCAGTCAGATGTGTTTTCTCATGCCTGAGGAATGGTGAACAATTCTATTTACAAATTAGGAAGAGGTTTCAAGTACATATGGTTAGAAAGCTTGCAATGCCTTACATGCATTAGTAATTACAGTTCTGACAAGGACATAGATGATCTTCTGAAAAGTTCATACATGATTGCTTGAATCAAGAATGCTGGATCTGTTTCTCCTGAGAGTTTTGGTGAGTCATGTTGATTTTTGTTTTGAAGCGAGGATGGCCTGAGGGTCCCGGCAACAGCTCTGGACCTCACAATAGATCTGTGTGTACGGATGTACATATGCATATCGTATATGTGCCTATATTTGTGTGTGTGTGTGTGTGTGTGTGTGTGTGAGTGCGTGTTAGAGAGAGAGAGAGAGAGAGAGAGAGAGAGAGAGAGAGAGAGAGAGAGAGAGAGAGAGAGAGAGTTATAATCCACACGTCACTGGATTGGTAATTCGGAACTCGTGACCTCAATCGTCCCTGACAAGGTCGAGCGCAGCTTGGATATTTACAAGCAAATGAAGGAAAATGACAGCTTACTCAATGGGAAAGGACGTTGAAAGAAAGACCTCATTAGTATGCAACTCACGACCGCGCCAGACACTCGATGTGGCATTGTATTAAGTGTCCAGCCAATAGATGGCAGCACCAGTCACTATTATCGCACGCGCCACGTCATTCTATTGCTCGAGTCGACACCGGGAGTCCCGGTGGTTCGTTACTCGGAGGCAATATGCATCTGCATTACCTTATTCATGCAATACTCAGGCGCCGATTCATTTGCATGCATAATTCAGGCGCTAATTACGATATAATGTTTCGAGTGATCTCATGCTTGCCGGAGTACTACTGAGGATTATTGATATTTGTCTGGAAACAGTTTATTGTTTGTTCTGAATTTGTCACGTAAAAAATTAAATTTATTACAGTTCTTTTCTTTTCGGTGGAAGGAAATGAAATCGAGGCCATTTTGCCAGCTAGCTATTATCTACCCAAAACTGATTTCTTTAAAGATATTTGATTTATCCACGTTACGAATACTAAAATACACATAAATAGGATAAGATAATCCACGAAAAAATAGGAGATAAAAAAAAAGAGTAAAGCGGAAAAGAATAATCTCAACGAAGGGTTGAATACTAACTGAAGAAATGCTGACAACCGGAGTGGCACTGTCGAATTGGAAACCCCTCCCCCCAACCCCCCTCTCAAGAAGACGAATCAGTCTCTTTTTTATGTTCAATTCATGGAGGTAAGACTGAGAAGAAATGAATTTCCAGTTGCCAGATCCTTCTTGAGTTAGAGAACTAAAAGCGGAAAGAAAGACGTTCTGCTCCCACTGTCATCCCATATCCGCGAGACTAGGTTATTTCCCGTGATTCTTCGTGAATAAAGGAAGACCTAGGAATTTTATTATTATTATTATTATTATTATTATTATTATTATTATAATAATCAGAAGGTGAATCCTACTCAAATGGAGCAAGCTCACAGAGGACATTGGCTTGAAACTCAAGCTTCCAAAGAAAATTGTTTCAGTGAATGAACAGAACGTAAAAGAAAATACAGAAGAAGAGGTCAGTTATTAGAAAAGAAAGAATAAATTAACAAATTAATATGTAAATATATAAAAAATGTAGGTAAATTGTTAAAATGAAAGGAGTATTGTTTTAGGTAGTAATGCGTTACATCTTCGCCTGAACTTTTGATGTCCAAATTGCACAACTGGATTTGTATTTATCAGGTAAACAGATACACAAATTGATATAGTTAGTGTTATTTGAGTGTATTTACACCTATCCAGAAAACCAGGTTTTTCGCGATTTCTCGTGCACTAAGGAATTTGCATAACTATCGCTTCTTGTACTCAAATTCGTCATGTGCACAGATACACAAATGGACACAGTTAGTGTTATTTAAGTTTATTTACACCCATTCACAAAACCAGGGTTTTATGTGATTTCTAGTGATTTATGCGATTTGAATGTATTACATAAAACCCGGCTTTTTATGTGATTCCTCGTCATTTATGTTATTTCGAGGGCATCACGTAAAAATTAGGTTTTCATGTGTGATTTCTCGTGCATAAAGGAATATACAGGACTCCTAGCTTTTGGATTTAACTTCATCAGGTAGGCTATACTGACCCAAGATTAGATACACCATTCACCTTAGACCGGTGTTTTTCCTATATTTATATCCTCAGTATTACATGTAAGAAACTTCACATCTAATATTCAAGCTAGTAACAGCAACAGACAAACAGGTGTGTGTGTGTGTGTATGTGTGGCTATGCATTCATAACTGATAGTAAGGAGCTATGACTTATGTTCATAACCTTTATTATAAACAAAGGCAGTAAAATAATCATTATAAAAGAGTAAAGTGTATATTTCTTACATTAACTGTGTTGTTGCACTCATGGCAAAACGTTTTTGATTGAGACACTTTATTGTAAAATTAATGTTAATAACTTAGCTGATTTCTCCTTTAACCCGAACCAAGTGCTTCAGGTCATTCGCACCGCAAATTAATTATATGTGCGAGTTTTATTTAATAAATCTTAATAGGTCATACAAGGCTCCGAAAAGTAAATGGAAGTATATTTTACATTTCCAAGCAGACTGCTTTACCCCAAGCTAGTCCGACTGACGTCACTGATTACCGTAACACATTACCAGAACCTTCTTATTTGCCATTAAATACCGTTAGCGAGACTGTGTCATCTGAAATTAATTTGTCATATCAGTAAATTTAACATATAATTAATTTGTTTACTCAGATTGAATTTATAGCATGATAAAACTTATAATGATATTAATTATTATCGCATAAGCAACATTTGTCGTGATATCAAATGAAGATTATTTTTAAAATGTACACTTGACGTGTACAGTTATTTTCATGATGAATTTTGAGGCTAAAGACGCTTCCTTGTACTCAGAGCTTTCGTGAATCATGTTTGTGTTTATATAATGGCAAATGAGGGAATTTTTCTAGAGCTTTAAGACGTCTCTCCTATAAATCCTAATGAGTCTGGAGGATAGGTATTCGGCAGAACTCTAGTTAACCTCAAACTTATATTGCTATTTTCATGTGTGCACTTCAGATAGTTTGCTTATCTAATTATCTGTGTTTTCTTTTTTTACATTTCCAAAAAATAGCAGCTTTTCTATGAAAGATTGCTTTGCAATTTCATATCCTTTTAGTCTCATTGTCTTGATAGGTTGTTAATAATAATAATAATAATAATAATAATAATAATAATAATAATAATAATAATAATAATAATAATAATAATAATATTGGGACTTTGATCCCTAGAGCTTTCGACTGGCACGCTGTTGGTCCAGCGTTCGATTCTCCGAGCCGCCAATGAAGAATTAGAGGAATTTATTTCTGGTGATAGAAATTCATTTCTCGTCATAATGTGGTTCGGATTCCACAATAAGCTGTAGGTCCCGTTGCTAGGTAACCAGTTGGTTCTTAGCCACGTAAAAATAAGTCTAATCCTTCGGGCCAGCCCTAGGAGAGCTGTTAACCAGCTCAGTGGTCTGGTTAAACTAAGATATACTTAACTTAACTTACAGAAACAAAGAATCTAAAATCCAATTTCCCTTTCGGAAATCAGAGCGGGGATCAGTTTTTATATGTCAAAATCCATTAAAACTATATTTAGTTATGATATTTAATGTTCTACCACAAATCATCGGAGCATCTAGTGGTAACGAACCCGTTCCAAAAAAGTTTAATTATGATGCTAATGATCTTTATTTAAACAATTCAAAAGCAGCTATACCTCCAGCAAAATTTAATTTACAGGTTTGAAGACAAGCAAAATTGTGTTCGGAATAACTTTTGTAAAGCAAACGATTCTCATTGGTTGATTTTATTGCATTGTTCACCGAATAATAATAAAACGAATTCCAATGTAAATGTTACCTCTTATTGAGAAAGCATATCATACGACTCTTAATTCCCATGTAATAACTGTCTCGCGTAATTATAATTGTTTATACACCTCTGTCACGCTTGCTTGTTCCGTTAATAAACGTGCTATGATATAGGTGCACGCGCTGGTACTGAAAATCATCGGTGCACATAATACTGAGTTTGCATGCAAGTTTGTGGGTAAATAAAACTGAGGTTCAGTTTCATTTACCCACAAAACTATGACATTAAAAAAATATCATAGTTTAATAGAAAATTGACGAACTTTATTACTTTTATTTGAATTTCTAAACTAATTTATTTTTAAGATATATGTAATTGACACTAATATTATTCCCATATATTTTTTCAATTTTATTTGAAGAAATAATGCGTTTGGCGCTAAAATAGGAAGTTATCCTTTGGTTAATGAAGATTATTTCTCATAATGATAGAAAATGATTGTTTATTTGAACAATGCTGTCTTCGTAAACAAAAATATTTTTTACAAAAAAGGAAAATTTTTTCGGAAATGTACTTGTCACTAAAAACAATGGAACTGGTAATTAAAAAATTAAAAAATAGGTTACATACCGCCGTGGTGGCGCAGTGTATGATTCTCGGCTACAAGTCGAGAGGGCCGGGGTTCAAATCCCACCGATCACTGATGGCTCGCATTGCGACACTGCAAAAATCTGGCAGCCCGTCAACCTAACGGTCCAGAAAATCCCGAGAGGTTCAGTAGGAGAATAGGTACCAGCCCTCGGGCTATGGTGTTAAACAGTGGGCCTAGCGACACACTGGCCACGTGTCATAGTAACTGGGACCTTTCCCCCACTGGCTGTCGTCCTAAGAAACAGGAGATCAGTGCCTGCTCTAAGAGCATACAGAGGCCCAGGAGGACTTTACTATGACTATTGATGATCAATAATTCTTGTCAGCTCCTTCAGAAATAAATAATATAGTTTACCTGATGCAGCAAATTTACTGATGTTCGCTTTCTTGTGCAAGAACCAAATAAAACGTGTGTCCTAGATAAAAAGATATTCTTAATATTCTTGCCAGTACACATAAGA
>NC_089752.1:61132819-61152819 GCF_040412425.1 Macrobrachium rosenbergii
TGTTTGTGTGAGTGTGAGTGTGTGTGTGTGTGTGTGTGTGAAAGGTTGATTCTAAGTAAGAGAGAGAGAGAGAGAGAGAGAGAGAGAGAGAGAGAGAGAGAGAGAGAGAGAGAGAGAGAGAGAGAGAGAATAAGTTCTTTCATATTCTGACTCGAGAACACGAGAAAATCGATTCCATAGTTGAAGCTCTCGGATATAAAATGGTGTGATGGCTGGTTTGCCACCACTCAATACTCAATCTCAAAAAGTACTAATAGTGTTCAAATCACAGGTACTAAGTCCACGATATGTGGCATAGTACTAAAATAAAAGATGTGCAAAAATCAATTCAGGGGGGTAAACAAAATACCAAGAATAAAAACTTAATTTAATACAAATAACCAGACAGAAGTTACACCTGAACCTCACAGTTACATCAAATAAATGAATAACTAACACCCTTAATTAATGACAATAATAAACACACTCATACTACTAAAGATAGCGTGCAACAATCATCCACAAAAGAAGGGGGTTCAGACAGGAGGAGGCAAACAAAAAGGAGGAATAACCTGACCAATACACTCTAATAACTCCTAAGGTGGTTTTTCTCGGTTCCTCAATGATTGGCCGTGATCTCTTCAAAAATAAACTCTCCGCGTCCGGAGATTAACACAGGAAGATTTCAAATCACGGCTCCCAGCAATAGGAAATGAATATGGCGTGCTTCGCTAATCAGCACAAATAGCAGGGACAGCCCAAAGATCCGTTTAAGGTCCCTATGCCGTGATCAAAAATATAATTTAAGTATCACCATACCGTGACTCAGATAGGCCCCTTTGGCTTTATAATGAAGCAAGGAGGAGCTGGAAATACGTGGCAGAAAAATCCTGGTGCTCCAAGTAAATCCAAATATATCGGATGATTCAAGCAGCTAGCCAATATCATTCCACTCTATAAGGTTGCTCAGAAACGATTCCTCGTTTCGGCCAAAAGCACCACCAGGAAAAACACGGAGCCACCTCCACTCACGCACCAAATATGAAAAAAACAAAACAGCCATTAGCAAATAGTTTCAAACACAAACCACCCGAGAGGAAGAGAACGAGCTAACAGACTAATACAGTATTTAACACTCAGGTTTAATCAATAATAATGTAAAATCAAACAATTAAATGACAACAAGATGACAATGGCCATGTGATGGTCATGTTTGGGCTCACATTCTGGTGCGCAGCCCGAAAACAAAGAGGCAATTAGTTTGTTATTGATATTAATTTTTTCTGCCAAGTTAATAAAATAGTCTCTAAAATGGACTATAGGAAAAAATAGTCATTCCAACATGCAGACTGCTCCAGAAACAAAAACCAGTACTGGCATATAGCCAGTCTAATTTAAAACGAAGGAAGAAGAATAATGAAAAATAAATAAATAGAAATTAAAGGAAAACTGGAGAAGGAACAAGCCCCGAAGCATTGAAGAAGAGAACAGTGCTTATATTTTAATAATCTACTTACATTTTTATTTATTTATTTATTTATTTATTTTGTTAAAATATTGTCTTTTCTAATAATCCATTTCTTCTTTTACTTCTTTCAAATAAACACCATTTCAATCAGTGGTCCCTTTGGGCTTGTTCCATATGAATAGGGTTAATAATAATAATAATAATAATATTAATAATAATAATAATAATAATAATAATAATAATAATAATAATAATAATGAAAGACAAATTTACGAATCGAGCAATATTTTTCATTTGAATAGTATTCTTCACGATTTATAGTACATAAACATTCATAAATGTGAGAAGTTTCGTCCAAAATGATCTTCATCATCTGCTTTTTGAATGATATTGATACGAAGTAAACATTAGCAAGTTTTTATCTTTTTTCTAGTTTCTCTAGTCTTTGTAAAACTAACATATATTTTTTCTCTCTAATTTGCTGTTATCAACCATTTCTTGTCAGTAATTCCACTCTCTTTGTCAACAATGCCATTAATAAGTACAGAGGTGCTTTGAAGATGAATTAATGGCTGTTCTCTCGGTGTGAAGTCCTGCAATTTGAATAAAATCGATCAAATCGTTTATTCTCTTCCTTTTCACAATTCCGGATCATTCTTTATGATCCTGCATAATCACCCGATGCCTTTCACGTATGTTTACAGAACAACGAAGGCGTTATACTTCAAATCAGAAGACGGAAAAGAAAAACATGCCATTTCTCCGGAAGTTTCTCTTTTTCTATACCGTGATTTGTGGTGGTTATTGATCAAAATTCTCGTGAAAGAAGGATATATACGTCATCAGATTCCTTCCGGTAATTATGGCCGTTACAGAGGATTCATGGATACATACGACTGCCATCCGTTATCTGCCCTGTGGTACCAGCCGAAATTGACATAAAATGAAGAGACCCAGTTGTTGAGAGCATTCTTGAGATAATGTCTCTCCATAATATTTTGCAATTATACATGATCTATGAATTACAGAAATATTTCATAAAAAATGAAAAATTTTCTTACGTTTCATTCATTATGTAAAGAGAATCTATGTATGAAAAACAAAGGTAATTTTAATTAGCATTTTGAATTATTTTTGCTGGGATTCATTGTCAATTTACGTTCCCTCCAGTATTTTCTGAAATATCACTTGTTTTTAGTCAAAATTTTCACGACTCTTAACTTAATCTGTCACTTCTGAACTCCCCCCCGCCAACCCCCCGCCCTCTCTCTCTCTCTCTCTCTTTAACAAATCATCCCACTAATTCCCCTTTTTCTTCCATAGACACCTAATGCTAAGCATGGAAGTTTCAATGACTTATTCTTTTTGTTTGTTTTATATTCTTATTCCCTGTACGGCCTTCTTCGTGGCTATTCATAAGACATCCCCTACCCTGTTTTCTCTATTACATTATATATTTATGTAGGCAAACATAAAAAATAAGCTCTTTTGAAATGTTTAAAAGCTCTTTTGAAATGCTTTACCTACAATATCTATTCCCAGGAAAATAAGGAGACTTTTCATGCTTGAGACTTTTGGGAAACGTAATGATGCAAAATAATATTATTTTGCGGCCTTTTTAGGAATAGACTTCCCTGAGTTTTTCTTCAGTATGAATAAGGGACTGAGACTTCAGTGGTTTATTTTCATCTTCAATGTGTTATAGCCTCCTTTTGGGGAAAATGTACCTTCTTCATGGTTATTTTTCCAAAGGCTTATAAAGGCATTTTATATTTCAAGAGACTTGCTCTGAATACTTAAGTTTTTCATAACTGTTAGACTTCCTGGAGTGTAATTGGAAGATACCCATTAAAAGTTACTTATGAGCAATTGCACTGAATACTTACATTTTTCATATACTGTAAGTTCAGGTGTCAAACTCCCAAGAATGTTAAACAAAAACAATAATCGACCTAAGCTAATAATAATTATACGTCACATCAGTGTCCGTCATATATATATATATATATATATATATATATATATATATATATATATATATATATATATATATACATATATATATATATATATATATATATATATATATATATATATATATATATATATATATATATATATATATATATATATATATATATTGTATATATGTATACGTATATGTATATATATAATCCACACATCGGAGGGCAATATAGTAGGCAGGAGAAGTGCGCAGGAACACATACAGATCCAGTATATACATACATTTATTTGTCTACGCGTTTCTTGACCCGTGGTCACATCATCAGGACATCATCTACAGTTATAAATTAAAAAGGGACATTCAGCATACATAGTTAAAAGTAAACATACACAAAACATAAAAAAAAAAAACTTAAAATAGAAAATCAGTTGCACTTAAACAATCACACTTAGATACATTTACACATTAAAGAACCAATAAAGGAAAACTTAAAATGAGCTTAATAAAAAACTGAACTTAATAAAAAGGAACTTAAAAATAAACTTAAAAGGGAGAGCAGAGGGCGCATCTCTTAGGATGAAAGAGGAAAACACACTAGAAGGAAACAGCATAAAAACAGAAGGAGGAGGCGGACAAATATAAACAAACAATCGCATCAAGCTATGAACGGGAACAGCCGATGAGCAATTTAACGTCGGTACAATTCATTTGATGTTGAGACTTTCCAAGAGAAGCAGTTCTCCAGGTTCCTTAGCTTGGCCAATTATTCTGAAGTTGTTGTATTTTATTGATGTCTTGCAACCTCTAGCGTGGGATCTTATATTTGAAAGTTCGGGATTAGACAATCTGCAACCCGTGCGATAACTCACGCCCATGTGAGAATCGGCCCTGACCTTGAGGAGACGCCGAGTCGAACCAACGTAATTCCCAGAACTACATTCGGGCACTTGTACTCATATACAACGCCCGACGTCATCAAGGGACAGAGCCGATCCTTGAAGGGAAACAAAGAACCAGTGGTTTTACGATTTTTTGGTATTAATTTAATGTTAAGAGCACCAATATGTTTTTGAATAATTTTAGAAAACTCCTTAGCTAAATTTTGGTTTTTAGGTAAAAAACAGAAGCTTGCATATATAAATTAGTAAGTTTAGGTACATTACATTTAGGCATTAAGGGTGCAAGTTTTTTTATCAAGAACTTTCCTAACAACCTTAAGTACTAGACGGGCAGGGAAACAGTTGTTATGAAAGTACTGCTTAAGGAAGAGAATTTCAGAATGAAAAGGAAGCCAGTTAGAAGTTAGAGATAGAGCCAGATGTACTAAGGTATGAACAGAGTTAATTTTAAAATTAATAAAACAAGAACTATAAAAATTGGAGCCGAGCCCTGTGAATGTACTTTTCCTAAAAATAGTCGTATTAAAATTATCATTATCTTTAGTAACTAAAACATTAAGGAAAGCCAACTTACCGTCTTGTTCCTTTTCAATAGTAGAATTAATATTATTGTGAAAGTTGTTGGGTAGGTTTAAAAATCTATCAGCATCATTCTCATTTTCAGTAGAACGAATGTGTCGTCTATGTACTTGGCGTAAAATAAGGGACAGAAAGACAAGGGGCACTCCTCCATTATGTGCTCCTCCAGGGAGCACATGAAAATATTGGCAAAGGTGGGGCCGAGAGGAGACCCCATCGCCATCCCATCGATCTGTTTAAAAAGTTGGTTATTGAAAACAAATGCCGTGTCCAGCGCGGCTAACTCTAAGAGTGTTTTAAAAGATTCATAATTAAAATTACAACATATAAAATCCCGAGTGGGGAACAATTTGGTTAAAATAAGATCAATGGTGTCCCTCACAGGAACGTTAGTGAAGAGGGATTCAACATCTAAACTGACCATATACAAATCTGAATCTTGTGAGAGGACCTTCGTTTTAAAATCTTCGGAGTTTCTTAAGGTACATTCATTTCGGGTCAACGGCTCCAATAAAGGTACCAGAAACTTAGCAAGCTTGTAGTTGGGAGTATTGCAGGAGGCTAGGATAGGGCGAAGGGGAACCCCTTGTTTGTGAATCTTAGGCAGGCCGTACAGGATACCAAATGAGGATCCGCTGGAAAAAAAGATCATCATAAATTTTGTCACCGATTATACCTTGCGTTTTGAGAGACCGTAAAAACCTATTAATCCTGTCTTCTATCCGGTAAATTTCTTGATAATTGGATTATCCAATTTTAGTGAACTACAATATCTTCACGTTTTGACATATTCTTAAGTAGATCATAATCCTCTTTCTTGAAAAAGGGAGCCCAGTTAGTTTTTAATTGGCAAAAGTATTATGAGAAATTACCATTAGTTCTTTTTGTAGGCGTGAGATATCTTTACATAGATCGAGTCTTTTAATACGTTGGAATAACATTTCCAAGGGAAGAAAAAATTGACAAAAATTGGGTTTATAACTAGGCAAGCAGAAGTCTAACCCGAGTGAGAGGAGAAATTTTTCATTTTTTTTGACAGTACATAATGTGATAAATTAAAAACGGTATTATAGTGATTATGGAACTTGGGAAGCAAGATACCTAAATTGGCCAATTTTTTGGCATGTCTGTTTTGTATGCCATTTAAAAAACTCTGAATATTTTTATTAAAAAGACGGATGAAAATGAACCTATCAGTGACGGAAAGAGAATCGAGTACCTCAGACCTCATGAGTGAATAATGTTTGCACAATCTATCGTATTCCCTATGAAATTGGTTGTAAACAGAGAACACCACAGTTTTAATACCACGGTTTTTAGGAAGAAAACTTTTACTGGTCTTGGTACCAACTTTTATAGCTCTTGTTTCGATCATTTTAAATCTAACTCTGTCTCTACCCTTCTCCACAGGGCACTCGTCCTTACGTCGAACTGGAGCCTTTTTCATAAGGAAATTTCTTTTTTAATTGACTTTTTTTAATAATAACTGTTTCTCTGCAAAGCTGTTATATAGGAAATTACATAAACTACTCAACAAACATTTCATTACAAAACCAGCAGTTTTAACCGTCCAAAAAATGAAATTTTACGCAAGCTTTCCATTTAGTCATGACCTCAAGTTTCACAAAAAGTTCACTCAAATTATTCAGGATCATTTTTATGCCATTGATGTTACTTTAATCCCTAAGAACTCTTTCACCATTGGTTCACTCTTTAAAACCAAAGATCGGTTATCAGCTTATATGTCATCTGGTATCATTTAAAAATATACTTGCCCTGAATGTCAAACAGGGACCTATGTGGGAGCCACCAGTAGACTCCTTAAGGTGCGTATCGATTCTCATCGTGGCGTAAGCATCCGTACAGGTAGCAGAATTTCAAACCCGGAACATTCCAATATCAGAAATCACTCAAATTTGTAAAACACACATTGATAATAAAGACTTCTACATTTTAGGCCATACCACCAACCCTCAAGACCTTGTTATTCTGGAATCACTTTTTATCAAACAACTTGTTCCGTCGTTAAACACTCATACGTCTTCCTCTCCTCTATATTTATCCTGACTTGTGTTGCTTCTATTTATGTTTACGTTTAGTTTAACGCTGTCACTCCTGTAGGTCGGTCCGCAATGTTTTGTTCTGTAGCCCCTCTCACGGATAGTGTTCAGTTTTAGTTTACTGTATATTCTGTTACCTTTCGTTTTAATGTAATGATTTAAAAAAAAATTTTGTTCTTTAATTTTAATGTTTGTGTACATTTCTGATTTTTTTTTTTATAATTTTCAGCTTTTATTTTTAGCTTATACGATTTTACAAAGAATTTTATTTTTTATTTTAACAGCCCTGATGATGTAATTAATTTGATAATTACGAAACGTTGGAATAAAGTCAGCTTGTATATCTGTGTCTCCTCTGCCCTTCATTGATGATTATGTATATAATAATTATATATATATATATATATATATATATATATATATATATATATATATATATATATATATATATATATATATATATATAATGTTCTGAGTCCGGTTGGAAAGTTAAATTGAAATTTGAATGTAATTTTGCCTTAGGGGCCAACACCTAGATCTCAGAACATAAGCAATAAGTGTAATTAATAGTGTGACTTACCTTGTAATTACATCTATTCAAAGAAAATGGGAAGGTCGCCCTTCAAATCAGTCAGTTAGATTAAATTAATTTATTTACAGATTTGCAACTAGGAATTAATATGGACAGGCTGGCAGTTCAGCAATCAAGGCACGTGCAATGTGCCATAAAAAGGTATAAGTATAGTTAGCATATAAATAGATCTGAGAAGGATAAAGCCCTACAAAGAGTTTGACACGAATCTTATAAAATACTTAAGACTTGCTGATAAAATGATTTTACATTAGCACATCGCCAATGCTTGAGGGACCTAACACCTGGCCCTTGTAGACTGTCGATTGCAGAAGTGTTGCACGTGGCAAGATGGAGTTGTCTTCACAAGGACAGGGGAAGAACACAATGAGCCAGAATCCAGGATTCTGGAAAAAAATTCCAGGTCAGTATTCATTTACACAAAGACTTTCTCTCACATGAAATTAATTATTCACAATGGAGGGAATTATTAATTAGATTTAATTAGCACATGGTAACACTAGGGTGGAAATGCTCTAATTATTATCACACAACAAACTTAATATAGGCTTGGACCAAGTCATGAGGGAAAATGTGCATACTAGGGTGTGGCAAAAAAGGAACTTTGTTTAGGAGAATGAAAAAATGGAAGAGTGAAATTGAGAGAAATTCAGGAATAGGAAAAGAACATTGGCGTTACTTGCGACTTCAGGATGTACCTTATTGCATCTGTGCATGGAGTTCACTTGCAGAAAATGGATTCAGGCTGCTCTCTTAGAAGTTCCGAAAAGTGGCCAGGGGGGGGTAGGACTGAGAAGCACCGGGCTTAGTGTTGTTAAGAGTGAAGTGACCTTGCACTTCGGTGTCGGGGAATGCAGCGAGAGCAAGTCAGGTCATGGCGTTGTCCTCTCGATTCTCGCAGCAAGCACAGGACAGCAGTACATCTGAAAGAAGCAAATAACAGCCAGCAAAAAGGTCATAAGGAAATAGGTCTTACAGTTAGGACTAACTAGGGGTCAGCCTAGCGGCCCATTCACTATCATGACCTATCCTTGTGCCCTAACGGCTTTCTGTCCCCAATATCATACGATATTGGAGTAGGGGGGTCTCCTCCATCCGCCTGGAAATTTGATTTCTAGCCAATGGACTGGAGAGACGAATATCTAAATATATATATATATATATATATATATATATATATATATATATATATATATATATATATATATGTGTGTGTGTGTGTGTGTGTGTGTGTGTGTGTGTGTGTATGTATATATACATGTATATGTATGTATATATATATATATATATATATATATATATATATATATATATATATATATATATATATATATATATACTATAATTTCTGACTCACATCAGGATCGAACCCAGGTCTTTCAATTGAAAGGCAAGGCGCTGCCCACTAGGCCATACAAGTCATAAAAGAATTTGGAACCTGATGGCAACTGCACCCAAGGCATTACCTGGGCAAGCTAACTACTTGCATACCAGCATGTTTTCCCCAACTTCCCGACTCAGCAATGACCCAATTGACAGCATTTCATTCAGATTATCCCTTCTGAGGGAATAAGATAGAAATATCAACACGCAATCACGTGTGGAGAAATATCAACACACAATCACGTGTGGAACAGAAAATAAATTTCTGACTCACATCAGGATCGAACCCAGGTTTTATCCCTTCTGAGTGAATAAGATAGAAATATCAACACACAATCACGTGTGGAACAGAAAATAAATTTCTGACTCACATCAGGATCGAAAATTGCCTGATGTGAGCCAGAAATTTATTTTCTGTTCCACACGTGACTGTGTGTTGATATTTCTATCTTATTCACTCAGAAGGGATAATTCGAATGAAATGCTGTCAACAGATGTTCTACGGTATTGTGTCTTGAACAATATTGTCCCCAGTTTTTTTCAGATTTAAACTTTATAAATCATCCTTGTACTCTGCTGAATTCTACCAAGAGACTACCAAAAATCTTCTTAACATAAAAATCAACATAAAAATCAAATGTAAATATACAGCAATTACCAAATACAGCTCTCTTATGAACAATCCCCACAACAATCTTTTTAATTCACAATCTTTTATTGATTCTCTTATTTGCAAAATTTTTTTTACTAAAGGTCTACAGGATTTCACATATACCGGAACGCCATAACAGAAAACTTGTTAGTCTGGGAATTATTGTCCCCAAATTTCATAATAATTTAACCACTGTATTTAATTTTTCCAGCATTGTCTTCTCTAAGAGAGAGGAGTTCTTGCTGTCTCTGGGTTTGGACTTCTGCTTGCCTAACTATAAAGCTAACTTTACAATTTTTATTTTTTTCCACCTAAAACGATATTCCACCGCTTCAAAACACTCCCCTTCCAAACTGATCTGGTAAGTCTGGAAAAACGACTAAACGATCTTTCTCACAGCGCCTTTAGAAATATCAAAACTAGGTGGACACATTTTTCCGAAAAGAAAATTTTGACATCTTGAAACAATTGGCAAAAAACCAAGACATCATTCTCATCCAACCTGATAAAGGTAAAGGTACAGTGATTCTCGATAAATGCGAGTACATCTCTAAAATGGAAAGTATTTTAAACGATTTTGAGTTTGAACCCATTGGGACGCCTGACTATTACAATATTTTTGAAATTGAAAATAAAGTCAACCGGTTTCTAAGGTCTCTTAAGAAGGATAATGTCATTAATGAAACTACTTACCAAGATCTTTTTTCCACAGGATCTTCGTATGGTGTCCTTTACAGCCTACCGTAAATTCACAAACCGGACAGTCCCCTTAGACATTTCCTTGCTTCGTTTAAAACACCAAATTACAAATTAGCCAGATTTCTTGTACCCATGCTGGAGCATCTAACTAAGAATAAGTATTCATTAAATAACTCCTTACAATTTAAAGAAACCATTCTTCGACAAGATTCTGAGTTATTCATGGCCAGTCTCGACGTAGAGTCATTATTTACTAAATATCCCTGTGGGAGAAACTATTGAATAGATTCTTAACAAGCTGTTTCCTGTTCCTGATTCTACTTTTAATCATTATAATGGCACGCATTTTAAAACTTTACTTGAACTCGCAGTGCTGGACACTGCTTTTATGTTTAATGGTAAATTATTCAGACAGGTAGAGGGCATGTCCATGGGTTTCCCTCTTGGCCCCACATTTGCTAATATCTTCATGTGCTCCCTGGAGGAGCGCATGCTCGATAATTGCCCATTAAGGTTCTACCCCCTTTTTTATTCCAGGTTTGTTGACGATACATTCGCTCTCTTTAAAAGTGAATATGAAGCTGACCTGTTCGTTGAATATGCTAATGCTATACACTCGAGCATTAAGTTTACTATCGAGAAAGAGGCGAACGACCGTCTACCATTCCTGGACGTTCTAGTTTTCAGACAACACGACACTTTTAATAGCACGATTTTTAGGAAGAAAACTTTTACTGGACTTGGTGCCAACTTTTATAGCTCTTGTTTTGAAAATTTTAAATCCAACTCTGTTTCTACTCTTCTTCGCAGAGCACTCGTCCTTACGTCGAACTGGAGCCCTTTCCATAAAGAAATTACATTTTTAATTGAATTTTTTAAAATAATAACTGTTTCCCTGCAAAGCTGGTGTATAAGAAATTATATAAACTACTCGGCAACCATTTCATTACAAAACCAGCAGTTTTAACTGTCCAAAAAATGAAGTTTTACGCACGCTTTCCATTTACTCATCACCTCAAATTTCACAAAAAGTTCACACAAATAATTCAGGATCATTTTTTGGCATTGATGTTAATTTAATTCCCAAGAACTCATTCACCATCGGTTCACTCTTTAAAACTAAAGAGCGATTATCACCTTATATGTCGTCTGGTGTTGTTTATAAATATACTTGCCCTGAATGTCAAACAGGGACCTATGTGGGATCCACCAGTAGACGCCTTAAGGTGTGAATCGATTCTCATCTTGGCGTAAGCTTCGGTACTGTTAGCAGAATTTCAAACCCAGAACATTCCAATATCAGAAATCACTCCAAATTTTGTAAAACATATATCGATAATAAAGACTTCTGCATTTTAGGCCATACCACCAACCCTCAAGACCTTGTTATTCTGGAATCACTCTTTATTAAACAGCTTGTTCCATCGTTAAACACTCATACGTCCTCCCCCCCCCCTTTCTGAATTTATCTTTGAACCGTGTTGTTTCTATTTATGTTTACGTTCAGTTTAACGCTGTCATTCCTCCACGTCGGTCCTAAACCTTTTGTTCTGTAACCCTTTTCACGGCTATGTTCATTTTTAGTTTACTGTATATTCTGTTACCTTTCATTTTGATGTAGAGATTTTTAAAATTTTTTTCGTTTCTTTAATTTTAATGTTGTGTATATTTCTGATATTTTGTATGAATAATTTTCAGCTTTTTCAGTTCTTAATTTTGATGTAGAGATTTTTAAAATTTTTTTCGTTTCTTTAATTTTAATGTTGTGTATATTTCTGATATTTTGTATGAATAATTTTCAGCTTTTTCAGTTCTTAATTTTTTGTTTTAGTTTTTATGATTTTACAAGGAATTTGATGTTTCATTCTAACAGCCCTGATGATGTAATTAAATGGACAGTTACGAAACGTTGGAATAAAGTCAACTTGTACAAATGTGTGTGTCCTCTTCCTTGTACGTAATGATGATTTATATATATATATATATATATATATATATATATATATATATATATATATATATATATATATATATATATATATATATATATATATATATTATATATATATATATGTATATATATATATATATATATATATTATATATATATATATATATATATATATATATATATATATATATATATATATATATATATATATATATATATATATATATATATATATATATATATATATATATATATATATATATATATATATATATATATATATATATATATATATATATATATATACATATACACACACACACACACACACACACATATATGACGGACTTTGATGTGACATGCCTAATAAAATTATTATTTAAATTACCTGCATTATCTACCTATATATTGGAGTGAATAAAACTGCAACCGACATTCCATGGTGTGACATACCTTATAAAATTATCATTTAAATTACCTGAATAATCTACGTATATACTGGAGTGAATAAAACTGCAACTGACATTCCATTCTAGACAGAAATAATATCTTTTTAAGCATTAGTACAATTCATGTTTTCACTTTATTTTTATTAAAGCAAGTGCAATTTTAAAGCAAGTGCAATTGCAATATCGTTCGTTAGGCAAAACGAGAAAAGAATGATAATCAGATAAAAATAAAAATAAAATACCCAGAGGACCATTTATTAATACTCCAAGGTACTCTCATTCTCATGGCGATTAGGATAAGAGTAGTTTAATTGTGAACAGGCTCATGTATTTTCCAGTTGAAATCTATTGACCATCGTGGCATTTTTTAATATCAACAATTTTACCCGTTATTTTTTTATTAATTCTTTATTTTTTTTAACTCGGGCGCTCAGACAATAGGATTTCTAATATGAAAACGTTTATTTGAAAATGGAAGGAACTAATGTTTGTCATATATTTTTTTTGCACATTAACCTGTACTTAACACTATTTTACCATAAAGGAATTTTTCACCAAGTAAGCGTATAAGGTATTCCTGTTTAAACTATTTAGATAAAATCATGTTATTTTATAACAGAATATTATTAAGGAAAGCAATCTTACTTTATGAAGCATTTCAAGCATATTTGAAGTTAGCCAGGTTAACTACATAAATTTATTTTCAATTGATATTACATTCATCACAGTAAATGAACCTCAGTACTGTTATACTTGAAGATAACATTCTTTTTCTATGAATTTTACGTAATTATAAATATGTATGTAAAATTCAGAACTAATACAAACGTAGGAATAAAGTTTTGACTAAATGGTAATATTATAAAACCAATCATAGCATTTGCCTCTTTTTATATGTATAGATAATTAGAATAATAAAAGCTACTGAATATATTAGTATATTTCATAACTAATCTTCAGATTTTACTCTTTGGTACTTTTAGAGAAATTTAGTAAGAAGGAAAAAATATCCACACTTAAAGGGATTATGAAAACTTTGATCTAACAGTTAAATAAATAAGAATTTTTACGTTTCCAAATGCACGGAGTGTTCCTTTGATTTTGGCAAGGAAAATAATAATAATAATAATAATAATAATAATAATAATAATAATAATAATAATAATAATAATAATAATAATAATAATAATAATAATAATAATAATATAGAATTAAGGAACATAGCTGCATTAGTTGAATTCAGTTTGTATAGTGTTTTCTCTATTTTTGCGATAGCTGATTTTTCTGGGTTACTGCATTCTGCCAGTAATTCCCCTCTAATACTACATGTTTATAAGAGGGTCTACTACCTATATAATAATAATAATAATAATAATAATAATAATAATAATAATAATAATAATAATAATAATAATAACATGGAACAAGTTTCAAGTAACAAGATACAGGCTTTCAGATCTCTCTCTCTCTCTCTCTCTCTCTCTCTCTCTCTCTCTCTCTCTCTCTCTCTCTCTCTCTCTCTTCTCTCAGACAAACCCCAAACCACACGTTATCACAGAATTACCTCATTTTTCAAAACATCAGCGAAGCAGTCGGCTAAGTTAGCCGTCCAGTGACGAAAACTTTTTTTCTCCTCTCGTGCGGAAACGAGTGTAAATTTTGATATGATTCCTCCTTGTCTCTTGGGACAAGAGACACATCGGAGGAAAAATAAGGTAAAAGAACATTTGCTGTAAACGAGAATAAGAAAAAAGATGGAGAAACCTTCTGCCATTTGTAGGCTGCAGCCTCAGAGTTAACGAAAAACTTAATAGTTGAAAGGAAAGAAGTATTCTTTCGAGGTTAAACGTTGTCTTCTACGTTATTTTGGAAGGATTTGTTTTGAACGATTTCAGCACCTACAAAGGAAATACATAATACAGGGAACAAACTGAAATTTTCTTTAGTACATATCTAATACCGTGATTCCATCAAATAAATTTGAAAGAATCGTGAACGAACAGATTTGTGAGCTGCTGTCAAAAGCTGCGAAACTAACGTTTTAATGTCAGAAAGACAAATCTGATTTGAAGCTTAAACATTATCATCTACATTATTTAGAAAGGTCGTCTTGGCGTTTTATTCGATTAATTCTCTTTTAAAAGTTCTTCGTGGCCTACTTTGTTAAATCAGTTGCATATTTCTATATATTTCACTCTCGATAGTGATGAAATAAGATCCATTATAATTGTATTGACATATAACTAGTTACAAGTACCTCTACTCTCGATATCTGTCTGTAAGGTTAACAGTATTATACAGGAGGTTCCTAAAATTTGCATAAATAAATAAAAAAAAAAAAATATCCTAAAATTGCGTTGACAGTTTCACAATGGCATGAAACTATCATCTCACCTTTTTAGTTTTGCATACAAGTGTAATAATTATAAATTATCTACAGCTATTTAGTGACAATGTCTTCAAAAATTATCAGTTTAACATAGAATTTTGTGTATATCAAATGGTACTCCTTTTTGTAGATGTAGAGAGAAAAAAAATTCTTTTTGGATGAAAGAGGTTTCTTTAATATTAGAGTTGCATTCAGTACTCTTAAAGTTTTATGTTAACGGGCATAAGTGATTCTTCATTAACAAAACATGTACAGATATGACATAATAATAATAATCATAAACACACACACACACGCGCGCGCGCACACACACACACACATACACACACACACACACACACACACACACACACACACACACACACATATATATATATATATATATATATATATATATATATATATATATATATATATATTTATTTATATATATTACGTGTGTGTGTGTATACACGCACACACACACATATATATTTGTGTTTTTGTATGTATATGCAGCACGTGTGTGTTTGTGTGTATGTGTACACAGTGCGTGTGTGTGATTCGTTCTGAAAATTTTTTAGCATGAGAAGTAAGAGAAAATATATAATACTTGCACAACCATATCAATATGTCAATAAACGAACATTGAAAGAAGATCTTATAAAAAAATATCCGAATGCTGCCCACAACTTTTCGAGTGAAAGGGAATGTCTCCTGAGGTCACGTAACCCTGGCGAATTCCATTGATGATTCTGCACTCGAAATGTTCCAAATAGTCTGGACCCCTGGCAAAGAGAAGAAAGGATTTCACCAATCCAGTTCAGCCCTGAGGTGGAATAGAAAAATGCTTGCAACTTGAAAGTGGGAATCAAAAATATGATTTGTAATTCTCTGATTTGGAAACATGACATGAAGGTATTCTTTTTTTATAACTGTTTCGGAGAATCTTGACATTTATTAGCAGAAATGAGTTCTCAATTTACTTTTAAGGGTGCTGTACATTTTTTCATTTATTCTGTACATATTTCCTTTGTTTTATTGTTTAATTCAAATGCTAATTTATGTTCCCTTCTCCCACATATACATTTATGAATATCATATATATATATATATATATATATATATATATATATATATATATATATATATATATATATATATATATATATATATATATATATATATATATATATATATATATATCGTCAGGTTTAACTTTAAACTTACGGGAGCTGACCATAGTAATGTACAAAAAAACCTACCTATTGTAACTTTGGCGCTTTTTCAATAATTTGCCTCTTCACCATATCATACTCCAACTTAATAATTTAATAAATGCATATCGATAAATTTGCATAATTGGCCGACAGAGACATTCATTTACTTATTCATTTATTCATTCCATCAAGTTTCCAGTTCGGTGACCACCATTCGGGGTTGGCTGCTCGTTGATGCCTGTGACGTCATCATTTCCACTCCAATCACCGGAGGCTGCAGTGGTGGCCGGCACAGATAAGGATTGAGAGGTGAGATAAAATCTTTTCTCATGTCATGGATGTTCCTTCATCTTTGAATATGCGAGTTTTCACTGGGCGAATACGTCTCGTAATATAGCTTAATCGTCCTAAGAGAAGGTAAGAACAGACGTTACTGATGTTTTAATAGTATTCATCTGTGCGTTTTTATGTATGTACGTAGGATATACATTGCTTGCTTTTAAACTGATTAAAGCAGATATCTTTCAAGCTCTTCAATAACTGACGTATATTTGCGTAATATATATGTATGCGATATATGGCTCTCTGAAGCTGAGTTAAGCTGATATCTTGCAAGTTCTTGAATAATTCATGTATGTATGCATGTATATATATACTTAAGACAAGTAAAGCAGATATCTTGCAATTCGGTAAGTATGTTATATATGTATGAATGAACATAATATATTTAAATATTATGCATCTACGCAACGATCTTACTAAAACTAAATATACTCAGATTTCGGGTAGATCCCTTTCATGTTTTAATACAGAAAAGTCTCGAAGATTCTCAGTACTGTACTCATACTAAAATATATTTGTGCTTGCATTTCATCAACTGAATACACTAGGAAATAATCATTATACCTCTACAAGGGAGAATGTAACAGACGTGGAATATCCAAGCCCCTTCCTACAAAAATATATTAAACTGAAGCACTTCTGATGAAAGACATTAATTATGAGAACTCTGTAAACAGTATTTGTATTATTTATGTGTAAGTGTTAGAGAAAGAGAAGTTGGTAAGGTTAGTGAAGATGACGTATGGGGGGGGGGGGTGCCAAGAGAAAGTGTACAGACAAAATATGGGGAGACTGAGACATTCCTTGTGGAGGTTGGCCTCCATCAGGGATCAACTCTGAGTCCATTCTTGTCCCTCGTCGTTACAGACACATTGGCATCAGAATTAAGGAACAACGAACTGTGGGAACTGATGTTTGCTGATGATTTGGTTATTAGAACAGACACAGAAGAAGAACTGAAAGGTTTTTAGCATGGAAAGGAGACCGAGAAAAGAAAGGATTGAAAGTGAACATTGGAAAGATAGAGCTAATGATTAGTAGTGAAGAAGGACATGAAGAAGTAAACATTCAAGTGGAAGATGGTGCAGTGGTAAAGCAGAACGATGAGTGTAACTACTGAGGATCAGTAGTAACAGAGGAGGGAGGTACTGGGAAAGCAGTGAGACAGAGAGTGAAAGAAGCATGGTGAAAATGGAGAGAAGTAACTGGAGTTGTTTGAGACAAGAAAATGCCGTTAAGGCTCAAAATGAAGATTTATAAGACAGTTATCAGGCCCATACTATTATATGGGGCAGAAATCTGGGCACTTAAGAGGAAAGAGGAGGGACTGTTGGAAAGAACCGAGATGAGGATGGTAAGATGGATTGCTGGAATATCACTACTGAAAAGGAGGGAGAGTCAAGATATAAGAAGAATGTGTGGTATATGTAATGTAAAGGAGAAGACTAGGGAAGCTCATCTGAGATACTATGGCCATGTAATAAGGAGAGAGGAGGTAGAACCGATCAAGAGAGCTAAGAACGTGCCAGTGATGGGGAGGAGGAGTGTGGGGCGTCAGCAGATCAGATGGATGGATGTGGTGAGGAGGAATATGGGTGAGGTGGGACTGGGGGAGGAAGATGCAAGGAATAGAAATAGATGAAGAAAGTCGACTCGACCGGCCGACCCTGCTATACAGTGGGTCTAATGAGGTGGAAAAAAGTTAAGTATATCTTAGTTTAACCAGACCACTGAGCTGATTAACAGCTCTCCTAGGGCTGGCCCGAAGGATTAGACTTATTTTACGTGGCTAAGAACCAACTGGTTACCTAGCAACGGGACCTACAGCTTATTGTGGACTCCGAACCACATTATAGCGAGAAATGAACTTCTATCACCAGAAATAAATTCCTCTTATTCTTCATTGGCCGGTCGGAGATTCGAACTTGCGGCCAACAGAGTGGTAGCTGAGAACGGAACCTGCTCGCCCAACGAAGAACTCTAATGAGGTGGAAAGAGGAAGAAGAATATCTATATTTATAAAAGTGAATGTTTGTATATTTGTTTGTCCACTATAGAATTCCTAACTGCTTGACAGACCCAGACAAAATTTTGCACACGGCCTCTATGTCACCCCAGAACGGTTTATAACTCAAAATCATACCCCTTCTCCATTGCAGACATAGAAACACGGACAAAACAAATGAAAGTTTCATTTTTACGTCACCTTTTCCTTCTGTTTTCTAGGTTTATTCTTATTTTTCACCTGACACTCCACCTTTTTTCCCGGCGTTGCCAGACATATGATTAACCTGTACAATAAATCTAAATCTCCTGTAACATCAATCTTTGACCAGAATTTACGTGAAATTTGATCATAGTTTATGAGAATTATTAATATGATAATTGTTTATTACCTCAATAAAATCGACATTGAAAACCTATATAGGTTTAAATGTGGTTTACAATCCTCGCCACAAGTAACAGACCAAAAGCTTCTGTGATAGACATACGCCCCCGCCCCCCTCATTAAAAAATTACTCGCAACGAAATTACCCCCTTTTTTTCAGTGTTCATTTTAAGCCAAACGTATGTTAATCATACCTTGCCAATAAAATGCACATTCTTAAGTACCCTGTGGTATTACCATCATCATATCTAACTACTTAATCTAAAAAAGAGAAGCTTTGTAGTTATGGGCACGACATTCGAGATCAAGAAATAATTCATCGATGAGGCGAACCAAATCCGTCACCATTTGCGCATGCATATTAGCAGACTAAATGTTTCTGTGATAGAACTACCCCCCCCCCCTTTAAAAAATTACTCGCGACGAAAATACCACATTTTTTTCAGCGTTCATCTTAAGCCAAACGTATTTTAATAATACCTTGCCAATAAAATACAAATTCTTAAGTTCCTTGAGGCATTATCACCATCATACTAGGCACTTAATCCGCTAAAAATCACCATTTATCGACAATTTCTAGATTAGACCACTCAGACTTCGGCCTACACTTTCCCTCAGCGACGTCAACGGAAACTGAAACATGTTCGTTAACATGTACAGGAAACCGAAAACAGCTGCAGCTCTTTTTACAGTATCTAAAATTACAATTGTGATAATAATTTAGTATTTATATATAGCCAAAGGACACTGTACCTTAAGTAGCTGCTGGCTAAGGCCGACGTCAACAGGTATGATTTTTCCTTTTTTTTTATTTGTTCACATGTAAATTTCCTTATTAATTCGTTCGTTTCTTCTTCATTTTTACCTTTTCAATTCTCTATAGCGACTGCTTCGTGACGTCACGGTGACATTCCTTATAAAGATAATTTAAATGAGGCACGAAATTAATTATCGTGTAGCTAGGCAATACTGCCTCTACCATATGTTCTCTCTCTTTCTCTCTT
>NC_089752.1:61157819-61172819 GCF_040412425.1 Macrobrachium rosenbergii
TTTTACGTTTAGTTTGATATACGATCGACTTCATACAGTTCCATTCATAGTTGTAAGATAAAAAATTAACTTGTGAAACTGTGCTCTAACGGATTAACTACATTTCTGCAGGCAAAAATTAACAAGGCACAAGAAAAAATGATTTTTCACTTTTCATCCGACTAGAATTATATGGTGGCATGATCTTGATTGCTCAGAATTTAATTGTTTTAGAAGGTAAATAAATAGAATTCTGAGCTTTGTACGAGTGTCCGTACTCAGTCGTATGTAAATATATCTAAAATATTTTTCTATAAGAGTTTCACAAAGAAATCTTGATATATTTTTTTACCAATCATATAACATTCATTGCATATTAACTTCAGTTAACAGAGATTAATATCATTGCTTGCTAATTTCTGCTAGATCTTTAACAAAGAGAAAGAGTACCACTTATTATGACTTTAGAAAAGCACCTGGCCATTCTGTTTTGACTTAAGGTAACTCAACCTCATCCACTCAAACACATGCACACATACTGTACATACATACATGTACGTATTTACATATTTGCTACCTATGTATGTATGATTGCATGTACGATGGTAGGGGCTTTACCATCTTTTAAACTATATTGCAAATACATATGTAATGTATCATATATATATATATATATATATATATATATATATATATTTATATATATATATATATATGTAAATTAACTTTATCATATACACAATTGTTCTGGGCATTAGTAGAATTACTGAGAGGACCTCATCCAAACTGGATGGTATCTAATGGAGTATTTATTCAGAAAAGTTACACAGTCCTCATTATCAAGTATCCATACAATGACTAAACGCGTATTTCAGCTGTATTTATATCTGCGTGCTGGGAACTTTAATCCTATAATTGCTTTCCTCCTGTGTGACACCCCAGCCCGCCCCCACCTCGTGACCTTGGTCTTTCTCTGCCCGGATCTTCATCCACATGTTTGCTTCCCGTGCGTCCTCTTGCGTTTTTCTCTTGTTTCCTTGCTACTGTGGAGTGTACAATTTTTCTTGATATCCTGTCTTCAAAGCCGTTTCCGGTGTTCCCTGCCATTGTGTTGTTAGCTCATGTTATGAAGCGTTCTCTACAGCGAGTCTGGCCATTTTGTTGGTGTTCCTGTACAGAAAACTAATGTTTTCCCAGTCTATTTTATACTCATTTTCCCAACAATGTTTGGCAACTGCCCACGTCTGATTATAACGTCTTATGTTCAGCATGTGTTGTTTGCTTTGCTCTTTACAGGTTTGCCAGTTTCGCCATAGTACCCATCTTCACAGTCTAGACATGCTTATCTCCCCACCTCTACCGACTTTTTCTGGATAAATACTCCACTAGATACCATCCAGTTTGATTGAGGTCCTGTTAGTAATTTATTTGACCTCGAGATGGATTGGTTCAGGAGTTTTAAAAGAACGTATGGAGGCAGAGCCATGCTGGAAGTAAGAACTTATGAGAAATTGAGGAGAAGAATAGCGGTGACAGACAACAGAGTCCGGTTCCTTAAGAATTGCACAGCAGACTGTGTGGCACCGAAATCACTGGATAAGATACGAAAGAGATACATTGATGAACATCCGTTTCCTGTTTTTGTAGAAGAGATTATGAAGGAAGACACAAGGAAGAAAAAGATAGAATTGGAAGAATTGAGGATGAAAAGCAGAAAAATCAGAAGAGAACTGACGGAGAAATACGGAGGCACCAGCTTAGACAACGTTTTCAAAGGAATTGAAGGTTATGTAAAGGTATGTGCACGCCGCAGTTTTCAGCTACACGAGAACAGACTCGTTGCCATTTTCGATAGGTCGGGGTGGGTACAACAAGGGAACTTTGATTTAGTCAAGAACATTTCTAAGAGACTCCTAAGTAGGGATGAAGTGCTCGTGTTAGGATACGATCTTAATTTTTGCATGGGAACGATAGTCACGATCTCATTGAAATGTGTAAAAGCTTAAGGGAACTAGGTAAAAACAAAAATGGGGGGCGGTAGTAGTAATGGATGCCATAGATTACGAGAACAAGTTAGAACAATTGCTAAACGATGAAAACACATACGAGGCTTGCAACAAAAAAACAGGACGTTAGGGGGTTACAGTGCAATTTTAACAAAAAGCCAATGAAGCGTTGGCAAAAATACACGATAAAACTAAGAGAAAAGAATTAGAACATAGAGTAAAATCAAGGGAAAGTCCAGAGATCCCATATATTTATGGTAGTCCCAAGATCCATAAGGAAGGATGCCTGCTAAGACCGATCGGGGCATCGACGAGATCACCACAGAGGAAGCAGGAGAAATTTCTTTCCAACATAGTGGGAAAATGGGTGGGCTTAGTATCTAAAGGGTATTTAAAACATAACATGAACCTTATAGATGAATGATCTAAAATCAAGGTAAAAGATTATAAATTTGAGGGTTTGGATGTAACTTCGCTGTTCACCAATGTACCGGTCAAGACGACGATGGAAGTAATAAAAAAGAGTATGGAGGAAGGGGTTTATACATGCGACATAGATCATGACGTTTTGATAAAATTGTTGTCAGCGGTCCTCAGCGTTAATGTGTTCAAGTGGGGCGAAAACCATTATGTACAAAAAAATGGCGTGGCCGTGGGTTCGAGTCTCTCACCAATCCTAGCTAATATCTTTATGGGATGGTTTGAAAAGGAAGAGGTGGGCAAAGTAAATAAATGGAACTTAAATATCGTAAAATGGGTAAGATACGTGGATGATATCTTGATTATTTATAAGTGAGAAAGGGAAGATCTACACAAGTTCCTAGAAAACATAAATAAATTCAATGAACACATCAAGTTCACAACAGAAGAAGAGAAGGAGGGAGAAATTCCTTTCTTGGATGTTCTGGTAAAGAAGGAAGGGGAAAATTTAAAATTCAAGGCATATAGGAAGAAGACACACACACCAATTCATACATACATATGTTCTCCAGTCATAGGAAAGAAATAAAAATGGGAGTAATGACAGGGTTGGCCATTAGGGCTTACAGGATTTGCAGTCCCGAATTCTTAAATGAAGAGCTGGAATACCTGAGGGAGAGTTTTTAGAGATTAGGATACCCTATGTACTGGTGGGAGCGGGCACACATCAAGGCAAGAAAAAACTATTTTGGGGAGAGGGAAAGGATAGAAAAGGAACATTTGGTAGGGAAGAAAATAATTACAGTCCCAGACAACAACTCTATTACACCCATCAACAGGAAACTAGATAATTTCAAAACGATAGGCAGCTACAAAAACACCCTTAGGAATAAAATAGTTAGAAACAAAAAGTCGGTAGAGGGGGGAAGAGATAAGAGGGGGTTGTATATATGGCGGAGTGTCTAGACTGTGAAGATGGGTACTATGGCGAAACTGACAAATCCTGTAAAGAGCGAAGCAAACAACAATGCAGAACATAAGACATTATAATCAGAAGTGGGCAGCTGCCAAACATTGTTGGGAAAATGACAATAAAATAGACAGGGAAAATATGAGTTTTCTGTACAGGAACACCAACAAAACGGCCAGACTGGTTGTAGAGAACCCCTTCATAGTATGCGCTAACAACACAATGGCATGGAACACCGGAAACAGCTTTGAAGACAACATATCAAGGAATATTATACATTCCTCAGTAGCAAAGAAACAAAGGGAAAAACGCAAGAGGACGTGCACGGGAATGAAGATGTGGGCAGAGAAAGACCAAGGTCACGGGGTGGGAGCGGTGTTAGACAGGAGGAGGAAAGCAATTATAGGATTAAAGTACCCAGCACACAGATATAAATACAGCTGGACTATGCTTCTGGTCATTGTACTGATACTTGATAATGAGGACCGTGTCCTAGAAAGCTTGTAACTTTTTCTGAATAAATACTCCGCTAGATACCATCCTGTTTGAATGAGGTCCTCTTAGTAATATATATATATATATATATATATATATATATATATATATATATATATATATATATATATATATATATGTAATATATGTATGTATGTATGTATGTATACATGTATGTATGTATCATTAAACTGGAATAACTTCGAGATTTATGTCATCCGAAAATCTTCAAGCAATTTAAACCTCAAAAGTTCAAGAGAAGATGCAACTCATTACTACCCTAAAATAATTCTTGTATTTTATATTTTACATTTCTGTCTATTGATTTATTAATCTGTTAGTTTATTTTTTTTCTTCTAATAACCGACCTCTTCCTTCTTTCTTTCTGTATTTCCTATTACCATTTTCCTTTAGATACTTGAACTTCAAGTTAATGGTCCTGTGGGCGAGTTCCATATGAAAAGGCTTCATTTACGGAATAACAATAATAATAATAAAAGCAAATCCAGACGACAGAAACATGAACAAGTTCTATACAGGAAAGGATTAAAATAAGCCCAAATTGTTTTGACTATACCTTTGTACCCACACAGGAAACTTATATGAACTCATAGATATCTGTTCTAGAGTATGTTACAAACATCACAGAGGCGTGGCAACGTTGTGGCAACGTTGTGGGATATGTATATATATATATATATATATATATATATATATATATATATATATATATATATATATATAATATATATATATATATATATATATATATATATATATATATATATATATATATATATATATATATATATATATATAAATATATATATATATATATATATATATATATATATATATATATATATATATATATATATATATAATATATATATATATATATATATATATATATATATATATATATATATATATATATATATATATATATATATATATATATATATATATATATATATATATATATATATATATATATATATATATATATATATATATATATATATATATATATATATATATATATATATATATATATATATATATATATATATATATATATATATATGTATATATATATATATATATATATATATATATATATTATATATATATATATATATATATATATATATATATATATATACATATATATACATTAATTGACAATATATTGGCTTTATTATCGACACTAAATTAAACCAGCAGCGATTTCAAGAACATTAAAAAAAAATTTTTTCGGCGGTAAGTGGTATGCAGGTATATTTATGGTATCGTGAAGGGGAATGCTTTAAACGCATCCGGTTCAATAGACTCGTAATTCCTTTAGATTAGTCATGGCATATAGCTTTACATTGGAAAAGCGAAAGGTGAGGGATTGAGTCTCTCTCTCTCTCTCTCTCTCTCTCTCTCTCTCTCTCTCTCTCTCTCTCTCTCTCTCTCTCTCTCTCTCTCTCTCAAGGTCTTTTACCCATGTTTAATTTCTTGTAATATTAAATGTTAGCATTCATTTATTGGATACCAAACATTCACGCATACAACCCATACACACAAACACCCCCGCACACACAGACACAAACACAGACCTACACACACATGTAACATATACTGTATATATATATATATATATATATATATATATATATATATATATATATATATATATATGTATGTATGTATGTTTGTATGTATGTATGTATGTATGTATGTATGTATGTATGTATGTATGTATGTATGTATAATCTCAGAACGTTCGCAACTTTCATCAGAGTATGATGACAGTAATCAGAAAATCATTCGTAATTAATCACAGCATTCCCTTCAGGTATGAGATTGGTAGCGTATTTACCCAGCAATTCTGACTGCTGCTTATAGCATTGACTCAGCCAGTTAATCAGTCAATCGGATAAAAGTTGTGGGAAGTGAAAGAAGTTGTCCATTCTGAGCTCTGATTTTTGTACACAACTTGTTATGCACTGTGTTCATCCAGTAGCCATGAATGAAAAGACTACTATTCCGTGTTCTGCTTTAAAACAATTCATACATATATGTCGGCAACTTCCCGCATACTCGTCACTAACAGAGTGAAAATAATTCAGCGACTTATAGTGATAACCAGTGCTTCATACGATTATGAAGTCATAACTACTTGTCCGAAACTTATCATATACCCGTTACAAACAAACTGAATACACGTCAAAGAGTTACTGGCTGTAATAACCAGTGCTTCATACTATTGTCCAGCGTTTGATAAAGATTCGTTCTTTACTTAAGGTCGTTGACTTTTGAACCCATTTGTGATATGTATGTAATTATCCGGCAACTTTTTTTTCTTCGACAATTTTGAGAAGAATATGTCGCTGATAGACTATTTAGATTTTTTTTTTTTTTACTTAACTCATAATGTTATTTATCTGCATTGAAAACTGTAAATTATTTTCCATTGATTTAAAGGATGTACTCGATTAATGGTAGGTCTTCATTTTTGATGAGCCAGTATAAATGTAATATGCAGGTATAACTATAGTAAGCTAGTGTAAATGAAATAAGCTGGAATAATGCAATAAGCAGTTCTAGCTGTAACAAAAAAATCGGATGATATCTTTTGAGAATTACATGTATTTTATACTAAATATATTTCAGTATTTACTAAGTGTTTTTGAAAACTAGCTAGAAAATGTTTAGCGCAGCCCAGAACATTAGTTATAATTATAAATATGATTATAATTATCTAAGCAAAGGCTCGTCACAAAGTCTGCGTGATAATTAACAGGAAAAATAGTTCGCCTAATCTAGTGAATTTGAAGAGAATATATTACATGAAATAAATAACTCATGCATTATGTTCAATATTCTCAAATGTAGGGCAAATATAATTAAATACTTCTTCATGAAAATAGAGCATGTATTTCATTATCATCAAGGAAATTATGATAAAAATAACGTAACGAACCAACTCTCATATTACATATTATATTGTAAAATATATATATATATATATATATATATATATATATATATATATATATATATATATATATATATATATATATATATATATATATATATATATATATATATACATATACATAGATACATACATACATATATATGTGTGTGTATATATAATATATATATATATATATATATATATATATATATATATATATATATATATATATATATATATATATATATATATATATATATATATATATATAATCAGTAAGATACTAAAACGTCCTTTAATATCCAATTCGCTCTACCTCAGAAATAATATATTTTCATATATGTTACCATAAGGAATTTTTGTTGTCGTCATACCCATGGGACGACGAACTTATTATCAACTAAGAAATTCTCCTTCATGGTAACATATATGAAAATATATTATTTCGAAGACAAATTGGATATTAAACGTTGTAATCAACTGATTGTATATGAATCACAGTGATGTGATAAAGTCATATATATATACAGTATATATATATATATATATATACAGTATATATATATATATATATATATATATATATATATATATATATATATATATATATATATATATATATATATATATATATATACGTGTATTGTTGTGCAATGCTTATACATGTTGTGTGTCCTTTTGTGTTTATATATATTATGTTTTGTGGGAGATGGACTTTCAGATTTTGGAAAGAGGGTTTTTTGGTGACCAGATCAGATAAGATCATCCCGTGGTCATGTTTGCACAGCTGTGTACCTAACCGCACAGAAAATGGGTATGCGAGGGAGAGCACTCATGTTATCTTTGAAGAGGGATGACAGGTTGATAGCTGAGACTCGTTCAGAGACCTATGTTTGTTTGAACAAGTGTCCAGCCAGGAAGCTAGCTGCCGATCATTCAGATAAGGGTCAAAACATATATTGCTTTCTGAGCCAGAGAATAAATCCAAGAATAGACTGTTTATTCTATAGAAGAAGTATTCTGTTTATTCTAGTGTAGAGAGAGGAACTCAGTTTATTCTAAGATTATGTCAGTGTAACCTCTTTCTTTAAATGACTAACTGGTAACCCAGATTTGGAGTAATAACATGCATTGGTGAAACAAAAGTAGTTAGTTAGAATAAGGAACTGGTAGGATAAGGTGGCAATTTCTCTCTCTCTCTCTCTCAACCCATCCTTATGTAGAAGGGTGTAAAGTTATGGTCACTCTCCCACAAAATATAAGTTTTGTGAATGGTTAAAAATACTTGCATTGTACAGGCATTGTAAAGTGTACTTACTGAGGAATAAGGAATTGTTTAATGGAGTGCAGAGAGGAGTAAGGTAATGTGTTATTTGCTTGTTTTTTACCATGGTAAAAACTGGAGGTTTTTGGTAAAAAGTTAATTTATGATTTTGGTAAGAGGTGAATATGATCTTTTAAAAAGTGGATGTAATCATTTTGAGAGATAGATATAATCTTTAAACAGATTTTGTCTTAGTGAAATTGATGTTGGTATATTTTCTGATGCATATTAATTTTTAATATGTCCTTGTTTTCATACTATTTTTATGTGCTCATGTGTTTATAATTTCACCGTGTTACCCAAAATTATGTGTTGATACTTTAACATTGAATACTTGTGCTGATTTCCATTTCTTGAGATTTCTTTTTCAAATTTGGAATAAATCTTAATAGTTTGAATTTTGCTCAGTTAACTTAATTTCTTGATAAATTAAAGTCTGTGAATTAAACTTGTTTCAGAATTAATTAAATCTTACATTGTTATCAAGTAATAGTAAATCTTTTCATGATTGTGAACTCTAATTATAACTTTTGAACTTAGAAATAAATTTGTTTGTTTAAAGCTTTAAAAGCACAGTGCTTCATTTTGATCACCAGTGATTAAAGATATTTGTGTATGTTTACAAGGTAAGTGATATATCTGTAACGTTCTCCTTTGATTTTATCGAAGTGAATTGGAACCAGGGAAACATTTATAATGTTTGATGGAGTGATGCCCTTTTTCCTCTAGTTTATTTGTTTATTAACAGTTGTTACCTCACCCATAACTTGATAAACTTAGGTTGATTTTTCAAATGTTAAGCAAGTTTTAAGGGATCACTGTTACCTTTAGAGTGTTCAGTCGTAACATTATTGTTACGAGATTTCAGGTATCTGACTGAAGTGAGGTAAATTTTTTATTTTAATATTTGTGTAATAACCAGGTACTTGATCACTTCGTGACAATATATATATATATATATATATATATATATATATATATATATATATATATATATATATATATATATATATATATATATATATATATATATATATATATATATATATATATATATATATATATATATATATATATATATATATATATATATAAATATATATATATATATATATATATATATATATATATATATATATATATATATATATATATATATATATATATATATATATATATATATATATATATTTCCATTTGTATATCTTAGGATGAAATAAATCAACATTTAATACTTTACAGGATTTATAAAAGCAACCGGGCTATTTTTTCAAGTAGAGTCAGTCATTACCTATAACTTGCAGTTCCTCGTTGGGAGAGTCGGTAGAGTTGTGGGCTAGCACTCGCTAGGCCCGAGTTCGAGTCTCCGGCCGGCTAATGAAGAATTTGAGAATTTGAGGAATATATTTCTGGTGATAGAAAATCATTTCTAGCTATAATGTGGTTCGGATTCCACAATAAGCTGTAGGTCCCGTTGCTAAGAAACCAATTGGTTCTTAGCCACGTAAAATAAGTCTAATCCTTCGGGCCAGCCCTAGGAGAGCTGTTAATCAGCTCAGTGGTCTGGTAAAACTTAAAAAAAAAAAAACCTATAACTTGTCAATATTTTGATAGAAACAGACTCTTAATGCAGTGTTATGTCTTGGGTAGAACCGTCATTCAGTGCTCCTCCCATCTCGTGAATACAAAAGTTGTCGCTTCATTGGACAGGTATAATCAATCAGGGTTCGTCCCTTGACGTACATAACAGATTAATGGAAAGTGTTCCATCTAGTGATGGTGAGAACTGCTTCGTAATGATGAGTAATTCATGATGCAAATGGGGAGAAGATTGCTATCGGTCTTTGCCACTTTCTCTCTCTCTCTCTCTCTCTCTCTCTCTCTCTCTCTCTCTCTCTCTCTCTCTTTAAATAAATAAAAAAAACCTTATCACCCATGAATTATTAAGTCTATTTTCAAGCAATGGTTAAGTAACCAAATCATATTTGGTTTTAATAAAATATATTCAGTTCTGTGTAGTTTTTACCGAAGTACATTTGATTGAAACTTGTTTGAATATTCCGTAGAGTTATACACATTATTTCCATATAGCCACTGAAAACCGATTAACATTCCTTTCGTGTCGTTAATGGAGCTACAAATAAGTGTCAGTGTATATTCTACTTTAAAACGTGAGGTATTAAGGAAATGGAATCTCTCTCTCTCTCTCTCTCTCTCTCTCTCTCTCTCTCTCTCTCTCTCTCTCTCTCTCTCTCTCTCTCTCTCTAGCACGTAAATAACAAAATTTTCGCATTAAAGCTATGAATATCAATATGAAGAAATGTATTCTTCGTTAGAAATACTCCTATGCAAAATTTTCATTTTTTAGCTTATTTTCATCCTAGCCTTTATTTTTCATCTATTTACCATTTATTGTTTAATAATAATAATAATAGCCATTCACAATTCACTTACTGTATATCCTATTCATTATTTTACATTTACACATGCTGATGTAATTTTCGAAAATCAGGTGAGATCTTCACTAATATTTTATTCTAAAACTCAAACTCTGATGGGAATTTGTTGATGGGTGATAAATTTAACTGAACGAAGAGCTTCAAATGGACCTTTTTGTTATTTTAAATAAACAAAATCTGTTGGTTTCAACAGTCAGAAAATTATCACTCTTAGAATATTAAAAATCTGTTTTTTAAACATATATATTGATGTTTTTTTTTAAATTCATATAATATAATATATCTCAGTTTTTGCTATATCATATACTCAAATGAGTACTTAACCATTCTGCTTATGGCATTTGGAATAGGTCATGGTTTATATATATATATATATATATATATATATATATATATATATATATATATATATATATATATATATATATATATATATATATATATATATATATATATATATATATATATATATATATATATATATATATATATATATATATATATATATATATACATACATATATATATATATATAAAAACTTTTTGTCACATCACCGTGATTTACATATATTCATTACTCTCCGAATGTGGTTTGATATCCAGTTCGCGCTACTTCAGGAATATCATCGAAGGGGAATTATAAGTTATAAGCAGATTGGTACCGAAGTGTCTCGATCCCTCGACAGTAACCCCCAACGACTCCAGTTGACGTTCAATTGAATTTCGGCTGGAGTCGTTAGGGCATATTGTCGACGGTTCGAGACACATAGGTACCAATCCACTCATCACTTATAATTCCCCTTCGATGATATAACAAGTAATATAATATATATATATATATATATATATATATATATATATATATATATATATATATATATATATATATATATATATATATATATATATATATATATATATATATATATATGTGTGTGTGTGTGTGTGTGTGTGTGTGTGTGTGTGTGTGTGTGTGTGTGTGTGCAGAATAATGTAAAATGAATAATGAAACCATGATTTAAAATGAGGAAATTAGGAAATCATGAGATTCACATTTAAATTACACATGCAAGTAAATGAATGATAATTAGACTCACTTGAACACAATGATCTTTTCATTTATTAAGAAATAGGAAAAGTGAAACAATAAAATGCTAAGTACTTTCGTCTTATTACCTAGGTATACAGAAACAAGGCCGTATACAGTATATAGGGTGGGTATAAGTGCTAAGGGAATACAAATGGGTTGGGAGGTCACACAACTGTCAACGGATTAACATCGAAATCTACCTATTGATAATCCTCTTTATTTTGTCTTTCAAATCCTTCTGGAACATATGTTTTATTATAGGGTCAAAAGAAAATGATCCTTGGCTTGTATTATGTTCTTCTTCCAGGTCAACTGAATCATAACGGACTCCAAGTTAATGAAAATAGTTTCATTGCATCATAATATTACATCGCTTTGCATCCAGTTTATTCTGTGGGACTTTTCACTTATATGCAAAAATAGAGTATTATTAGTCTGACCTGTTGTTACTGAATATTTGTGTTGTTTTAATCTGGTATTTAATTCTTTACTGGTCTGACCTAAGTAAAATAAATCACAATTCATACAAGGAACCCTGTATACAACATTGTTATCTTTTCGCGGGCTATTTTTTATAAGCTTGTTTTTTATATTACTATATGTGAAGGATACATTTTTTTATTGAGCAATTTTAACAAAGGTTTTACAGCTGCAAATCCAATAATGTGGCAAAGAAAGGGTGTTTAAGGATACTTCTTTTTTTCTTTCCGATTTTTTATTTAAGGTCATTATAGCTTTTATTGTAATAAATATCAATAATGTGGGTTGGATAGCATAGATCTCTTCCTCTTTTCTGATGTTTTTGAATTCTTGATCGAAAACCTGAGGACTGACTGTTCGCAAGACTCGATGAAACATTGATGAAAAAACTGGAATTTGGATATTTATATGATGCCCTGAATAATGGTGTATATATGTCAAATTTTTTGTCTTTTTCTTATGAATACTACTTTATTTTAAATGTCCAAAAAAGCTAAACATTTATGTTTCTCTAACTCCAGTGTAAATTTAATAGAAGGGACTTGATCATTTAGTTGAGCCAGTACGTTATTTACATCCAAATCTTTGGATATGATGACTAAAATTTCATCAGCAAAACGGTACCACGTTACAGGAAAATGGAAAATCTTGGGGATGTAAAGGCATTCAAAAAATTCCATATATAAATTTGAAAGAACAGGTGAAAGTGGGTTTCCCATTGCCATACTAAATGTTTGTTTAAAAAATTCTCCGTTGAAAATAAATTTGCCGTCTCATATGCATAATCTTATTAATTCTATGACTTGGCTAATTGTTAATGGTAAATCAAGTTTATGCAATTCATCTTTATCGTATACCAATACTGAGTCAATGGGCACTTTAGTGAATACGGAACATACATCAAAACTTAATAACCGCGAATCTGAATTGATTGTAATAATATTGATTTTGTCAGTCAAATCTAAAGAATGAATAAGATGGGTGCCAGAAATAGTTCCTAGCAATGGCGACCGTTATGATTCAGTTGACCTGGCAGAAGAACCTAAATATACACCAAGGATTATTTCCTTTTGACCCTGTAATAAAACATATGTTCCAGAAGGATTTGAAAGACAAAATAAACAGGATTATCAATAGGTAGATTTCGATGTTAATTCGTTGACAGTTGTGCAACCTTCCAACCCTTTTGCATTCCCTTAGGACTTATACCCACCATATATATGCGTCCTTGTCTCTGCATACTTTTAGTTGCTGTGACCATATGTCTTGGTGATATGACGAAAGTACTTAACATCTCATTGCTTCACTTTTCTTTTGTGGCTGTAACTTTATTTGCGTATACATAACGTTTTTACCTTTTTCGTGATTTAAAATCAAACACACACACACACACACACACACACACACACACACACACACACACACACACACATATATATATATATATATATATATATATATATATATATATATATATATATATATATATATATATATATATATATATATGATAAACGAAGATCATATCTCTTAGCGTGTAGAAACCGATAGTACTAAAGCTCTGATAGCTATAACTAAGGATGAGGAGAGCAAAGTCCAGAAGCATTTGAGGTCTCTAGGAAGACTTAGTGTTGCATTTATCTTCCCTTTCCAGACAGAAGCGGAATGTTCTTCCCTCTGGGAAGACTTTAAGCTAAAGAAAGAGATCGTCTATTCTGGAAACGCTCCAGACCAAGCTAATAGCTTGAGGTTGTGTGAGAGACAGTGGAAGATATATAAGCCTATGGAAAGAGCGTGGACTTTTTCTTTGTATTATTTTACTTTGCCTTGCTTGTTCGGTTGCTATTTTCCTCTGTTTTGTATTGTAATTTCTTTTCACTTTTGTGGACATATTCGTTTGGCTCATTTCTATGGATATAGTCACTCTTCTGTTTTAGATATTACTTTTAAACATGAAAATGTGGAAGCATTAACGTACGAAATATATAAATCAGTGTCAAGCCAATGAAGCCATGTCAGTATTGATATTTCCTAAGTGGAAAATCATCTGGTTGTTTAAATATCGTTATTTTTTCTGGTAGACTAATAATAATAATAATAATAATAATAATAATAATAATAATAATAATAATAATAATAATAATAATAATTAAATTATGATTTCAATTATCATAAAAGAAAAATTCTCATCTCCCCATTTCCTGACTCCTGGCTTTTACCTTCATTAAATGTGGGTAGGATTATTCATATAAATTAAATGCAAATTTTATTTCACCAACGAAATGCGAAAGGGACTGAATTTTGGTGCCGTTTACACACTTATTGTTTCTAAGTGAATGTTATTCTTACTATTTCTGAGTTTAAAAGTGTATTATAACTCATTAGTGGGATTATTTGTTTGTTTATTTTTCTTCACTTTTGATAGTTCTATTTACATTTAAATTTATTAGTTGGTTGCGTGTATATTTCACAGAGCTTACATTAGGTGAATAATTAAAATTAATGCAACGGTATTTTATATTAAAACCAAAGCTATTATATACACGAGGAATGAATAATTGTTCTCTTCTCGTAGTGGGGAGAATAAAAGAGCGTCCTTTCGGAATTTCTGAATCATTTGAGATTGCAAGACGAAAGCATGATATACGGAGTTTCCACGTGCGCTGAATAGGCAGGGGTAACTAGTACAAACCGGCGGCAAGAGAAACAAAATATAAGGTTTTTCTTTTATGTGCTTCAGTGGAAAATGTCTCTGTTAATAGCATCTCAGGTTATAACCATCTTTAGTTTTCTGTCATTCTCATATTTG
>NC_089752.1:61177819-61207819 GCF_040412425.1 Macrobrachium rosenbergii
ATATATATATATATATATATATATATATATATATATATATATATATATATATATATATATATATATATATATATATATATATATATATATATATATATATATATATATATATATATATATATATATTTATGTATGACTTTTTATCACATCACCGTGATTCATATTCAATCAGTAAGCTACAAACGTCCTTTAATATCGAATTCGCTCTACCTCGGAAATAATACATTTTCATATATGTTACCGAAGGGGAATTTTTTATTTGATAATAAGTTCGTCGTCTCGTGGGCTCGAACTAGCGACGACAAGAACTCAGGACTACAATGAACGCATTTTAACCCACGCGGCCAGCGGTAACATATATGAAAATATATTATTTCCGAGGTAGAGCAAATTGGATAATAAAGGACGTTTGTAGCTTACTGATTATATATATATATATATATATATATATATATATATATATATATATATATATATATATATATATATATATATATATATATATATATATATATGAATGTCTTTTTCCTGTAATACTACAGTGTAATATGAAAATAAGAAGGCCCATAAAACACTATTTAAACGTTGAAACCATATATTTCAGGCACTTGTTTCTGTGCCCTGTTCACTGGTAGAATATGGACAGGTGGAAAGTTACAATGGTATATATACAAAAACATGAAGGTGTGGCCTTAGGCCTCCGATGTTAAGGAGGTGGCGTTTCTTAAGAAGGAGGAGATTGACCAAATTCCTAGTGGTTTTTTGGCCTCATTAGCTCCCGTTTGGCGATGGATCTGGCGGTCGCGTTTCTTGGGTCATCTTCTTCAAAAGGGGTCCGAGGATTAAGGTGTCAATGGCGTCCGATTTCCAATGTCCTCCTGACAGGTTCATATTGTTGGTTTGATTGATGATAGCAGATTCCAGCATCTTTCTTTGTACGGACAGCTACTCTTGAAAACCAACTCCGCCCCACTCCAGTTAATGACATGCCCTGTATTTCTAATATGTAGGAAAATTCCCGAACTCTCCGAAGCGTAACGTACTGATCTTTTGTGCTCTGTTATTCTTTGCGAGAGCGATCTACCTGTCTCGCCTACATAGATGTCATGACAATTACTACACGGTATCTTGTAAACTTCGGCTTCTTCCCTTTTGTTATTTAAGTATACGTTAACGAGCGAACTCCCGATGGATTTGGGATAATGGAAAATGAAAGGATTATTAGAACTGAGTTGCTCGGTGGCCTTTTGGATGTTTTCATCGTATGGAAGCTTTATTTTTTGTTGTTGAAATCTATTTGTCTGTTGTGAGTGGGACCTCTGTAGTATATTTTATTTGCTTTATTAATAGCCCTCTCGATAATGTGTGGTGGATAGAGCAGTTGCGTTAGGTGTTGGCGGATTGTGTTAAATTCTTGATCCAGGTACTCATTTGAACATATCCTAAGTCCTCTGAGGAATAGGTTGCACCCTACCATGATTTTTACGGAGACGTCGTGGTAGCTTAAGAAATGAATGTAGGAGACAGCGAAGGTGGGTTTTCTATATACTGTAAATGCATACCTGTTCTGTTTTCTTATGATCAGTACATCTAGGAACGGCAGTTTTCCGTCCTTTTCCCATTCTGTTTTAAATTTTATGGTCGGAACTAGCGAATTTAGCCTATTAAAAAATTCATTAAAGTCCCCAGCTATTGTCCCAGAAAGTAAAGATATCATCTACGTATCTAAGCCAGATCATATTATGGGGTTTGATAGACGACAAAAGTTCTGTTTCGAAATATTCCATGTACAAGTTTGCTAGAAGGGGTGATAGGGGACTTCCATGCTACAGCCAAATTTTTGTTTGTAAAAATTACCATTGAAAGAAAACACGTTGTTAGTTACACAGAGGTTGATAAGTTTTAAAGTTTTATCTATGCCAAGAGGAAAATGGTCTTCATATGGTTGTAACTTCCTCTCTAAGAAAAAACAACACGTCGGCAATCGGGACTTTAGTAAATAATGAATCGACGTCTAGACTGAGCAGTTTGATGTTGTTTGAGGGGATGTTTAAACTATTAAATTTTTGTATGAAATCTTCTGCATGTTTGACGTGGGAGGATGAGAAGGTTCCTAGAAAGGGTGATAACAAGTCTGCGAGCCATTTTGATAATTTGTACATGAAAGAGCCCTGCTAGATATTATGGGGCGTAAAGGAATCCCATCTTTATGTGTTTTCGGGAGGCCGTAAAAATAGGGGAGAGAGGGGTTGATTACCTTGAATATCTCTAGTAATTCTATGTCTTTTTTATTGCCCCCTATGGTTCTAGCTGATTTGTTAAACTGAGCAGCAATATTTGTTGTGGGATCTTTCGTTAATTTGTCGTAGGTCTCCGCATCGTTTAGAAGTTCTTGAACTTTATTGATGTATGTCTCCTTGTCTAACAGAACTATTTTCCCGTCTTTGTCAGATTTTGTGATGATGATATCCCCCCTTTTTCTTAAGCTAACTAATGCATTTTGGAATCTTTTCGGGAGCGAATTTTTGTTGTTATTTTGCTCCAAGACATTTAGCAAAATGCCTTTGAGACATGCCTCTTTCTTGTCATAACGTATACTTAAATAACAAAAGGGAAGAAGCCGGAGTTTACAAGATACCGTGTAGTAATTGTCATGACATCTATGTAGGCGAGACAGGTAGATCGCTCTCGCAAAGAATAACAGAGCACAAAAGATCAGTACGTTACGCTTCGGAGAGTTCGGGAATTTTCCTACATATTAGAAATACAGGGCATGTCATTAACTGGAGTGGGGCGGAGTTGGTTTTCAAGAGTAGCTGTCCGTACAAAAGAAAGATGCTGGAATCTGCTATCATCAATCAAACCAACAATATGAACCTGTCAGGAGGACATTGGAAATCGGACGCCATTGACACCTTAATCCTCGGACCCCTTTTGAAGAAGATGACCCAAGAAACGCGACCGCCAGATCCATCGCCAAACGGGGAGCTAATGAGGCCAAAAACCACTAGGGAATTTGGTCAATCTCCTCCTTCTTAAGAAACGCCACCTCCTTAACATCGGAGGCCTAAGGCCACACCTTCATGTTTTTGTATATATACCATTGTAACTTTCCACCTGTCCATATTCTACCAGTGAACAGGGGCACAGAAACAAGTGCCCGAAATATATGGTTTCAACGTTTAAATAGTGTTTTATGGGCCTTCTTATTTTCATATATATATATATATATATATATATATATATATATATATATATATATATATATACATTGTCATAAACTGGGAGTCTTGGTTGGGATGAGCATTGAACAAATTTGACAACGGGACTGCAAAGGGACCAAGTGCGCCCAGATTATGAGCAAAGGAAAAGTTATTTGAAACTTACCTTAGATTTCCCTGGGTTTACAATTAAAGGAGGAAAGTCGCCACATGGAATTAGAGTTCTTTTACAAATTTACAGGGGTTTATTTACAGAGACTTTAGCAATGAAACAAGGAGACAAACAAAACGACATGGTAGTCAATGGGCAGACTCATTTATTGGACACATAGAACAATAATGCAATGATTGGCAACAAGCAAGCTGATCAATAAGGGGGGCCAGTGTGCAATACAATTATTCCCATTACAATAAAAATGGCTTAGTCATGCCCCGATTACACTAAATAATCTCAGTTAGATGCTGCAAACAGATTCAACTCCAGGATGGGCAAAATAATTCATATAAAACTTGGCGGGGCCACAACGGATTTCAGAGATCGGACTGCATCCAGGAATATTTTCAGGATTGGAATGCAGTCAGACTTATCGGGCACAGAGCATACGGATTGGTTGTCTCTCCTGTAAGAGAGGTTTTAGATTAGGAAGAATGGCACACACTGAAGGAAAGTTAATCCCCCTATAAAAATGTTACACCCTGCACATGTTAAATATTAATCCCTACATAGCCCAGCAGATAATTATGATGAAATCACATAGGCACAACATGGGGATTGGAACTGCTTGGGGCTTTTAGCAATGAACACGTGATCGCACTCACACAAAGAGTAAATTTAAATACTGGTATTGCTTAGCCTAAATTGCCCTTAAGTTGCACCGGGGGAGGGATAAATGGATAATTAGCACGGGGTCCCTACTGCAATTCAAGGCACATTAATGGCGAGATATGGGAGGCCGGCAGGACTCGTAACAAAGGAAGATTGCTTTGAGGAGGAAGGAGTTAAAGTTTAGAGAAATGGGAAATTCAAGGGGTTTTAAGTGGAAGGGAAAGAGCTGGCTATTGACTACTTGCGATGTACGAACCTTGTATGACCATTTTGGGCGCCCAAACAATCGTCTTGGCTGTCCGTCGACGGTAGTTCAACCAGAGGAGCAGGAGAGGATGCAGCACGTGCGTTCCTGATGAGGTCACAGGAGTCTCTGCTTCTTCCAAACATGGCGTCTTGAATTTCGAACTATGGGTCAATCGTACCTGCAAGGAGTCATACGCCAGCAAAAAAGCAGAGGAAAAAAGTTCTTAATACTAAGTGCTTACAGATTAAAATCCTACCTCGCCACTAGCCCTAATATGCCTATTTGACCTTCCCCATACCTACATGCTCCCATATCACGTGATGGGGGTGAAAAGCGGGTTGAGAGCGGGAGGCCTATTGTTTCCCAGGATCAGGCGATGGGGGGGGGTGTTTTCTACACGGCTATGCATTGGTATTAACAGCCCTGATCTAGTTCAAACTATGCTTGTTTCTCCGTCGCCCACCAATTTGACGCCTGACAACGCTAACTGAAACGAGAAATTTATCACTAAGCTAACTAGATCACAGCTAAATAGGAGGGAGGAATGTAAATCCTTAATAACATATATATATATATATATATATATATATATATATATATATATATATATATATATATATATATATATATATATATATATATATATATATATATATATATATATATATATATATATATATATATATATATATATATATATATATATATATATATATATATATATATATATATATATATATATATATATATATATATATATATATATATATATATATATATATATATATATTTATAATATTCTGAGTCCAGTTGGAAGAGTTAAATTGAAATTTGAATGTAATTTTCCCTTAGGGGCCAACACCTAGATCTCAGAACATAAGCAATAAGTGTAATTAATAGTGTGACTTACCTTGAAATTACATCTATTCAAAGAAAATGGGAAGGTTGCCCTTCAAATCAGTTGGTTAAATTAAATGAATTTATTTACAGGTTTGCAACTAGGAATTAATATGGACAGACTGGCAGTTCAGCAATCAAGGCACGTGCAATGTGCCATAAAAAGGTATAACTATAGTTAGCAAATAAATAGATCTGAGAAGGCTACAGCCCTACAAAGAGTTTGACACGAATCTTATAAAATACTTAAGACTTGATGATAAAATGATTTTACATTAGCACAACGTTAATGCTTGAGGACCTAACACGTGGCCCTTATAGACTGTCGATTGCAGAAGTGTTGCACGTGGCAAGATGGAGTTGAGTCTTCACAAGGACAGGGAAAGAACAAGATTAGCCAGAAACCAGGATTCTGGAAAAAAAATTCCAGGTCAGTATTCATTTACACAAAGACTTTCTCTTACATGAAATTAATTATTCACAATGGAGGGAATTATTAATTAGATTTAATTAGCAAATAGTAATACTCAGGTGGAAATGCTCTAATTATTATCACACAACAAACATGATATAGGCCTGGACCAAGTCATGAGGGAAAATGTGCGTACTAGGGTGTGGCAAAAAAGGGACTTTGTTTAGTAGAATGAAAATATGGAAGAGTGAAATTGAGAGAAATTCGGGAATAGGAAAAGAACACTGGCGTTACTTGCGACTTCAGGATGTACCTTATTGCATCTGAGCATGGAGTTCGCTTGCAGAAAATGGATTCAGGCTGCTCTCTTAGAAGTTCCGACAAGTGGCCAGGGGCGGGGTTGTGGGGGGGGGGGTTAGGACTGAGAAGCACTGGGCTTAGTGCTGTTAAGAGTGAAGTGACCTTGCACTTCAGTGTCGGGGAACGGAGTGAGAGCAAGTCAGGTCATGGCGTTGTTCTCTTGATTCTCGCAGCAAGCACAGGACAGTGGTACACCTGAAAGAAGCAAATAACAGCCAGCAAAAAGGTCATAAGGAAATAGGTCTTACAGTTAGGACTAACTAGGGGTCAGCCTAGCGGCCCATTCACTATCATGACCAATCCTTGTGCCCTAACGGCTTTCTGTCCCCTAATATCATATGATATTGGAGTAGGATGCCTACATTCTGTCCCCCTATTGGGGGTCTCCTCCATCCACCTGGAAACTTGACTTCCTAGCTAATGGACTGGGGAAACGAATATCTAAATATGTAAGAATATATATATATATATATATATATATATATATATATATATATATATATATATTATACATATAATTTCTGACTCACATCAGGATCGATCCCAGGTCTTTCAATTGAAAGGCAAGGTGCTGCCCACTAGGCCATACAAGTCATGAAAGAAGTTGGAACCTGATGGCAACTGCACCCAAGGAATTACCTCAATTACGTGTGAAACAGAAAATAAATTTCTGACTCACATTAGGATCGAACCCAGGTCTTATCCCTTCTGAGTGAATAAGATAGAAATATCAACACACAGTCACGTGTGGAACAGAAAATAAATTTCTGACCCACATCAGGATCGAAAATTGCCTTTAAGGAGGGTTCGATCCTGATGTAAGTCAGAAATTTATTTTCTGTTCCACACATGATTGTGTGTTGATATTTCTATCTTATTCACTCAGAAGGGATAATTCGAATGAAATGCTGTCAACTGGGTCATTGCTGAGTCGGGAAGTTGGGGAAAACACGCTTGTATCCAAGCAGTTAGCTTGCCCAGGTAATTCCTTGGGTGCAGGTGCCATCAGGTTCCAACTTCTTTTATGATTTGTATGGCCTAGTGGGCAGCGCCCTTGTCTTTCAATTGAAAGACCTCGGTTCGATCCTGATGTGAGTCAGAAATTTATTTTCTGTTCCACACGTGATTGTGCGTTGATATTTCTATATATATACTGTATATATATATATATATATATATATATATATATATATATATATATATATATATATATATATATATATATACTGTATATATGTATATATATGTGTGTGTGCGTGTATGTATGTATGTATGCGTGTATTTACATGTAAATGTAAATGCATCATAACATCCTTACATATATTTCATACTGATAAACTGATTCTATTCGCAATGCAGCAACATGGTATTTCATTTCGTTACCTCCCAGATTAAATGCACCATATTTACTCACAATAATTTCCAGTTTCCTTTAATCTCAGGGCGTAATATTCAGAGAGAGAGAGAGAGAGAGAGAGAGAGAGAGAGAGAGAGAGAGAGAGAGAGAGAGAGAGAGAGAGAGAAAGTCAAGTTTCATTGTTTCATTTATAAAAAAAAAAAACAGCCACTGGGACTAGAAAAAAAGCTGACCCCTTAACCAAATGGTTTCTCTTTTAGGTTGACTAACCCTGACGGATAGGTCCAAGTATTCCCTGGACCGCTTTGTAGCAGAGAGAGAGCTTTGTGGGTTTCCAGTGGGAATAGGAAGGGAAATGCAAATTCCAGCTGGGAATTCCAGGAATCAATCCTCTTAAGGGACATTATTTTGGCTTCTGTGTCAGACGTTCACCTGCCCCGGTTACATTTGTTTCCGGATATCAAAAGAGAGAGAGAGAGAGAGAGAGAGAGAGAGAGAGAGAGAGAGAGAGAGAGAGAGAGAGAGAGAGAGAGAGAGAGAGCAAAATAGGCCAACATGAGAGACAGCATTAACAATTTGATTTATTTTTTTTTAAGATAAAACACGGTTTTTCAGCAGAAGTACATGAAATGTTTCCTTTTGTATCCAGAACGATAAATGAAATCGAAGACGTCATATTACTGGCTGCCGGCCGTTATTTATTAATTTCGTCTCTCTCGGAACCTAATCTTTGGATGCTCATAAATCGTTTATCAGCAACGGTTGCCATGGTAACGAATGAGCAACAGTCAATCAGTTTTCCAATAGCGGGTCTTTCTAATGTCCAGCTTGAATGGTGTCTATATTTCCGATCTAATTAAACAGCAACTCATAGAATGCCTAGGAGTTTATATTTTACTGCTCGTACATATGAAACAGCGCTATTTTTTATACACGATTTATTTGAGCAAGTGTTTCAGTTACTTTCTTGAAAAATAAGAGCCGGTTTTGCAATACATTGAAAATTTACTTCATCTGAAAACTTTCTCCAAAGTGCTACAGTATAGATTATGAGCAGCTTAGCTTTATATTGCAAATTCGAATACCGATTGGCCCAAGTGACAGAAAAGAGGCATTTGAGTGAATGGAAAATTAGCCCACTTAGTTGAGACAAATATTTTTTTGTATATTTTGTAACTACGCAAGCTTAGAAAAAGGTCTAATTATGTTTTTAGGATCGCTCAATTATTATTATTATTATTATTATTATTATTATTATTATTATTATTATTATTATTATTATTATTATTATTATTATTCCGTTACCTTTGCAAGTTGCCTTAAGATTTATAAAAGAGATCAGAGTTCTCTTGTCTCTAGACTTTATTAATAATGTTACGTATATTTTGTTTGTAACTGATTCATATACATTCGTAACAAATGTTTTTATTAGATATTCGCAATTCTCGAGTCAGTGAACTTGATATTCACCAATACTTTACTAGTAATATAAACGAAATCTCTAGATATAAGTTTTTAGATAGAGGTTCATAAATCTCCATTCCCACTCAAGTAGCTCATAATGCAGAACTTCATTATTATTCTCGTACATATTTTTGTCGTCCGTCACTTTTCCAACCTCCGCAGTCAGAATGCATGACGCTATTTGTACCAAGCTATTAACGTTAAAGCAATTAATGAATTCCATCTAATCTCTTTCATCAAGAATTGTTAACTTTATCGCCTTCCCGGAACAGGGGATTAAACTCTTCCGCGAAATGCAGAAACTGTAAGGCAAAGGCAAAGGCACTCTAATGATTGCGTGGAGAGTAACGGTCAGGCGAGTTTTAATCGCTGCAGACAGGTAGGAATTAAATCTAGGCTCAAATTACTTTCAGGTGATTTCATGATACAGCGGTTATAATCTTTTGTCATTATTTGCTGTGAGAGGAACATGTCTGATTACAGTGTTTAAGAAACGGAATGTGAAACAATATATATTCGTGATCTATTGAGCAGTGAAAGAATTATGCTTAATACAAAATCAAATTGTCTTAAGCATAGGCAGTGCACTGAAGGTGTTCAGGCGAGTTTTGTGCATATGGAGATACTATCCTTTGGTAGTACAAAAATCTTTGAAATTAATGCTAATTTGAGATTCGGAATATCAACTTACCCTTTATAATGTACCTCTGGGTCCCACTATATTACGTAGAAGGTATGATGCTTCAAAGGTCTCATGTTTGAAGATGTAAATAGATCAAGATATTTAAAAAAAAAAGTTTTCCTTCTATTAAGGATTATGGGCACTAGAACTGCTGATGTGCGCAGTGTTGAATGGATGTGTTGAAAAACGACTTTTTCAACACGATGCTGCATCACGAACGAGTTGATAAGCCAGACCGATTTCACGTGGCTGCGCACAGTGTTGCATCGACAGTCAGAGTGAGAGGACGTCCACTCTGCTCCAGTGCCGATGGCCCACTCACCACTACCCGGCAAACCTCTTGAATGGACAAGGAGGAACTCTCTACATTTTATCGAATTGCTGAAGGAGCATCCATCTGTTTGGAACATCAAGTGCAAGCAGTACAAGATGACAAACATCAAGAGTGCAAGCTTGGAAACCATAAAATCAGACTTATCAAGTTTTGTAAACTGTACATTGCGGAATGAAGACATCACTAAAAAGCTGCACACACTGAAGACACAATTCTACAGGGAAATGTCTGCAATCAAAGAATCACAGAAGTCTGGAGTTGGCACAGGAGATCTCTACACTCCGAAGCTGCGTTTCCTGGTTGACAGAGAAGCCCGTGCATCCACTTCCAACTTAGATGAAGGAGAAACTAATACTGCACAAGTAAGTTCATAATTTTATTGTGTGCACTTGTACTCCTGCATAAATATAATTTACATACTTAATAGCATACATATATGACAAAGAAATATTCTTTCTCTCTCTCTCTCTCTAGTATATGCCGCACATACGTAGTTGCCATGGAACAGCTCCTTCCTCATTAAAATACTCCATGAACTCTTACCTGACGGCTTTTGCCTCATTTGTGGGATGCCTCTGTAGTCTCTCCAAAGGCAGAAGCTGCCTATGATCACACCATGCCCCAGGTGTTACCATTCCATCCACAACATTCTCATTGTCCAAACTACCAACAGGTGTATAGAATGATTCATGTTCTCTGCGCTAGAAATTGTGCAGGGCTGTGCAGGCAAGGACAATTTTTTCTACCTTCTGAGGGCTCAAATTAATTGCACTCAGGAGAATGCGAAACTTATTTGACATAATGCCAAATGCATTCTCAATGACATGCCTTGCTCTTGAAAGCCTGTATGAGTAAATTCTCTGTTCATTATTTTGATGTTTAAATGGATACGGTTTCATGAAGTATCTCTTTAGTGGGAAGGCATCGTCGTCGCCTACAAAGACGTATGGCAGGGTTCTGTGGCTGCCACTCAGCTGCTCATCTGCGGGAAGGCCCATTGCTCCGTCCTGCAGCCGTGCGCACAGAGCTGAGTTTGCCCACACACCGCCATCTGAAATTCTTCCATTTGTCCCCACATCAACATACATAAATTCATAGTTCGCGTTCACTACAGCCATGAGAACTATACTGTGTGAACCCTTATAACTGAAGTAGTAGGATCCACTCTCTTTTGGAGGCCATATAGCGATGTGTTTCCCATCCATCGCTCCAACACAGTGAGGAGAATTCCACTTCCCAAACTGTTTCGCCACTGCCTTCCATTCACCAGGGGTTGATGGCATCTGAAAAGAAAGGGGTGGTGGGGAATCAAGCATCATTTTTAAATACACATGTAGGCAAAACTGAAACGCACTTAATATTACTAAACAATTGAATTTATTTATCCACAGATCGATGCAGTGGCAACTTTCATCGATGAGTCACCAGACGTACCCGCTCCTCCAACCACACCAAGCCTAACTTCTGCCTGTTCTGTTGCTCCCTCGCGTACTCCCTCCCCTTTCCCTTCCTGTAGTTCAGGTGGAACTTCAAAGAAGAGGAAGCAAATTGACGAAATAGATAATGTGATGGCACTTGCTATTAACAAACTCTCATCCCTTCCCAGTCCCAACAGTCGTGAGTCATTGCTAGATATATCCAAGTTTGCTGATACTGAACTGAAGAACATGAGTGAAATGCAACAGAAGCTAGCCAAAAAACTAATATGCGATGTTCTTCACATGGAAGACATGGGTGATCTAACCAGGGACCATAAAGTACTGCGAGTAGTGGGTTCTGATAGTTTTATGGCATGAGGTAGGAAGTTATAATTATGTTGTCCACATCGTGTATTTTCTTTCTGAGGATTTCTGTTGTACTCTTGTGTCACTGTTAAAAAAAAAAAAAAAAAACTGCTACTGCAAGTTATTTCATAACAATCTTAGTATAAAGAGGAGTCATTTTATCATTCAAGTTTCTACATTACCTATTTATTTGTCATGAGTGAATGCCACTTCATATTATTCATTTCTAGCCTCTTGTTTGATGATTTCCAAGTAGGAAATTTTTTTATACTTTCTTAATATTAATTATAGTCACATATACAGGTATATAGGAATTATGTACTAGTATCATTGTCATAGTAATAAAAAAAATATGTGTACTTTGTATCTATGTTTGAACCTTACCTTCAAATAATCCTCCCTAAGGACATTATAGATGGCTTCACAGGTTTCGGGGATGATTAGACCAAGGCTCTGTTTTGAAATCCTGGTTGAGTATTGGAGGCTTGTGTACAATCCTCCAGCTGCAAGAAAGCGTAGCGTAGCCTCCAGACAAGCTCCTGGTGATATGCTGTCTCGAAAGCTGGTGTCCTGCATACAAATGTATGGTTCAACTTTTGCCAGCAATTTATAGAATGCAGGGATTGGCATTCTTGTGTAATTTTCAAAGTCTGTTGGATTTTCGACTTGTAGCTCCAAAAATATTTCATTGAAGCTTCCCTTCAGAGGTCGCTGAGAAAGCCATTGCTTACACCACACGGTTCTACGTTTCTTCCTCAAAAGTTTCTTTTATGCAGCGCACAGAGCAACTACACCCCACAGTAGAGTCTCCTGGCAAAGTACATCATCGGCAGACATCCTGGCAGTATGAAAGCTGAACTGCAACTGAACAGCTCGCGCGCGAGAACAAGCGAGCAGTGTTGCAGTACAGTTTGACCGCTAGTCATTTTAATTCAACACCACTACTGCATCACATGGCTGATACATGATGCATAGTGTGTACGGGGCTTAAGAGCTTCCATAATGACGTCATGAGCCCATAAATGGTTGGCTGAATCACGTAATTCCTTCCTGAATTCTCATTGGCTGCTGAGCCATAGACAGGGCCGTCCACTGGGTAAATAAGGGATTCCCAAATTTACACTTCCTGCCAAATTTCAAATTGTTCAGTTCAGTATTAGACACAATACAGTAGGTAAACGTTTGGTTTCCTGTATTTTATGGACTTTTATTCAAAAAGTGGCTTTAGGTGAACATGTAATTAAGTTCCAGAAAGGTTATTAAGCAGTGCTAACTTTGTTGCATCATATAAACGGATGCGTGCTTAAAATAAAATAATTCCCTGATTATATATATATATATATATATATATATATATATATATATATATATATATATATATATATATATATATATATATATATATATATATATATATATATGTGTGTGTGTGTGTGTGTGTGTGTGTGTGTGTGTATGTGTGTGTGTGTATAACTTTTCACTTTCAGCAATGAAAATACTAGAAACAGTCATTGATTCAAATAATGAACCCTTGGAGAGACCATTTTTCGTAATACCATCCTCTTGAAAAAAGAACTTTCACAAAATTGTTATAAGATACCTTTCAGCCTTCAGTTCCAACTGTTCATTTAACTTCGTGCTCTGTTATAATTATTTTGACAATATAGGTTTATTTTCTTCTCTCCCTCTTCTATAACAAAGTTTTTTCTTTGCGTTTTTCCTTTTTCATGTTCATTTTACCTTGATGTGGTCAAGGTATTCTGTTGTATTATGACAACTGTTTTTCAGTTGGTACAATTTATAAATGGAGTATCTCATGACATGATATGCTAATCTGTACCAACATCTTTTTCAGCCTTTGTTATCAACTATTGTCCTTTATAAACGAAGTGTTAAAATGTTTCAAAATTCGTTTCGTGCTAATATTTAAAAATTTAAATATTTAGAATAAATCATATGTAATCGAGACTGGTGCCTGGGATACTTAAAAGCTTGATAACACTATAATTGAGTTCGTTATTCGAGAAACATATTGTGTCACTTCCAACGAAATTCGTTTGTGAACAGGGAGGTCTTGCCTCAAACATTCAAGGAAAATTTGCCGTTAAGAAAAACGCTACGTGACACCTCCATTGTGGTCAAAACTCTTTATGCAAAGCGTTTTTCGCCTAACATGATTTGTCCTAGCACCATGTTTCAGGAGGAAAATTATAAGGAATTATTGTCATCGAGAATAATGTTGTAGGCTACACCACGAAGCGGTTCAGCCTACCTTACGCTCACATTTATGGAGAGCAGTTGTAAGAAATTCTCCTAACGCGAGAAACACGTCCAGCTCCGAGCGGCCAGCCAACCAATCAGCGCTTTGTTGTCGTTTCTCGCTTGAGTCGATCAGTGCTCGTTATACTTCGTACATAAACAAGTTTATCAATATTATTAGCGGTATTTTTAATCACTGAGAGATAATATTATCGCTGTAATGTGTTTAGGCAACGCAGATTCTATGGAAGCGAATGATGTTGCCCAGGCTTCCCCTATACTGTAAAAAAAAAAAAAAAGCAGGAAAGGGAAGTGCCTCTTCATGTGGATGGCTTCTATCCTAACGGCAGGGCACACTTGAACCAACTAAATGGGTCCTAGGTAAAGGTAAGGCTATTTTGGATGATGTTTCGTGTTCAGATGATAGTGACAGTGATGATTATGAGCCTTTTCTGGTAATAGATCTTGGTGATAGTGTTGACAATGTGACAGAGATATTGAGAAAGGCAGTGTCATAATAGGATGGTAAAGGTGAAAACAGTGACATTAAAGAGACGAAGGGAAAGGAGAAAGGTAAATGGAAAGCATGTGATGCAGAAAGAAAAAACAATCCCATTATTACCACTGTAGTGCCAGTGACACCTCAGATGATGACAGTGTTGGTCATACAGAATGTAATGATCCATCCCCTTATGCCACTAGCAGCCCCATACGTATGGACAAGTGTGCCATTCCCAACAGTTTTGAAGGAGTACCAGTGCCAGTGTCACCATCAGCAGTAATTCCGAACCTGTTGGACTTCTGCTCATGGAGGTTGAACACCCGTAGAGCATGAAAAAGGAAGAAGTCAGCAGACCAGAAACATGCTGTTGTTGCTACAAGGCAAAAAAAAAAAAAAAAAAAAGAGAAAAGACTTGGCTTGTCCTACCAAAGCTTTGCTAAGAAGGATGAAAAAAAAAAAGAAGGCCAGTCCTCTTTGCAACTCGAAGAAGACTTTCTCCAGAGTGGAGCATAAGGCGATTAATGTGGTCTTAAAAGCGTACTGGTCATTAGGGGATTACAGCATGCAGCTAGCATACCTCTAAAGAACTATTCGCATGGAACCTGTCAAGAAAGCAAGAAAAAATGGACAGCGAACTCTTCCGCTCCTTCAAGGACAGGGGAATAACAATCTGCGAAGCTGCCTACCTCTCCACCCATTAAAAAACCTCAATGAGGGTCCAAGTTCGTCTAGAAAATATGTCTGATAGAGAAACAACAACAAAGGGCCTGAGGGGCATGAACTCCAAACCAGGAGAATAACAGGGGCTGTTAGAGAGTGTCCATGAACACGTACTTCTGCCAGTATGTTCCAGCCACTACACCTGTCAACACCCTCCGAACAGCGATAATTGGAGTTTCACTGCAACATCAGGTCACTGATGCAAGATTTCTAGTCATTATTATTATAATAATTGGGTTTCGCCTTGTGAAGAAGGATGCTCACGAAAGTTCTTGTTCATGAAAGGCGGGCGGGAACAGATGCCTGTCACCTTGAACAAGAACAAGAGGACACAGTGATAAAATATCTGTGGCTTCCAGTGCCGTGAAGGCTACCAGACTCTGTGACGACGACTGGGCTTGTTTCGCCAGGGTCTTACAGCAGACTATTCCATCTTCTCGTCTCTCTTCTGTCACCTCGGCGTACAGCAAATATAAATTGTGGCTTAGTCTGTTCAACATTGCCGGCCTCCCCCTAACTCCTTGTTCATAGCCCCTGCCTGTCTATGGGTTAATGAACCTAACTGCTCAACAATATGAACAAACAAGGCAAGAACCTCTACTTTTGGTGAGTAAACAATTTTTTGCCGTTGTTTCGTTTTCATCCCTTTTGATCCATTAATGATTTTTATGCATTAGTCGCCATTCTCTTCATCATTAATCATTGTTAATAATTTTGTTAAGATTATTATTAACATATTCCATGTTTACTGATGGTTATTAACTGCATGACAAGATGAATTTTTGATTTTTTTTTTTTTTGCCTTAATCACCGTTGTCTTCATAAATAACCGTTATTTACAAGTTCGTTGGTTTATTGATGTTTATTGTATGACATCGTAAATATTTTGGAATTTTTTTCTTATCTTATAATTAATCATTATTCACAGTTTTGCTTAGATTTTTTTTATTAACATAGCATGTGTTAATTTTTATTGGTGTTTATCAACTGTGACCATATTTTTTTGGAATCTTTTGGATTTTTTTTAAGAAAGACAAAAATTAGGGCGAAGGCTGGGGGTTGGAGAGAATTATTTACGTATAACGCTATAAACCAACATAAGGTGAAAATATATATATATAAAAATCGTATGAATTTTACACCATGAAAACACAAGAAAACATTTAGTGCATAAGTAGGGGAAACGGAGCCCCCCCCCAAAAAAAAAAAAATTAACGTACCTGGACATTTATTGCAAATATCTCAAAAAAAGTGATACACTTTTTTCAAAAAAATTCTCACATAGGCATAATCTACGAGAAATTAGCCTCAAATAATGAAAAAAATTAAGCTCATAGCGTCATAAATAACAATGTTATTGCGATTTAAAAATCGATGATTTAAAATACGATTTGCGTAGAAAAAGAATGGTTCAGAGCGGGTTCGTGGATGAAAAAGATTTTGTAAAATTGTTTTTATATTTAATGTTTTATATATTTGCATATATTTATACATTTTTATATATTTTATTTACTTTTTGTATTTTTTATGTTTATTACAGGAAATTATATGCATCTGGGAAAAAACTCAAATTTATTTCTACCGATTTATTTCAAATAAAACGATGAGTGCTTTTGGGAAATGTTCAGAATATTTAGTAGTTTTACTCTCAAAGGAAATCTATAATAATAATAATAATAATAATAATAATAATAATAATAATAATAATAATAATAATAATAATAATAATATTTCCTGTAACTATGTACGACATGTAAAATTGCACTTGCCTATTAATAATAATAATAATAATAATAATAATAATAATAATAATAATAATAATAATAATAATAATAATAATAATAATATTTTCTGTAACGATACACAATAAGATTACATTTGACCATGAAGTAAATTCGCAGTACGTATTATTGATATTGCTTCCGGGAAAATTACCTGTGGTTTACCTTTAAGCATTAAATTACAATCTGTTGTTTCTGAGACATAGAGCCATATTGGCAAGCCCTTGGAGGTCACGATATGTCCATCAATCATTGACCTTTGTATTTTTTTTAACTAAGGTCGTTGACCTCATTATTAAAATTTATCACGTATTGTATAATCGTAATTTGGACTCATAGGATAAGGCAGATTTTTTTTTTAAAGTAATTACGTGTTGTGTCGTGATTTTGACTCATGCAAGAAAGCGGTCTTTTTTTCGGATAATTACGTTTTGAGTCTAAGACTCACCAGGTAATTGGTCTGCAAAGATTCATCAAGCTGAATAGCTGGTTACAGCATTTCTAAACTGAGGTACCATTTTTATTGTGAATATTTGGAGCATGGGTGGCTGATCTGCCTTTATTTATACATTCATATACGTAAAATTATATATTTAATCAGAGTACTGTAAGTACGATGCAAATAATAAAATAAAACAAATAGAGTATTTAGACTGAACGTAATTAGATATTTGATTAATTATATTGCGAATCATCATTTGTAAAAATTCCTAAATGTACAATTATAATAAGCCCAGGGAATAATAAAATACATAATTTTTATTAATGTACGCTCTTTATTACTTTACGCCTTTGTATACATTAGTATTACATAGCCTGTGTTGTGAGCGTAATCATTTGCCTGTGATCCGAATACAGTTTTAAATGAGGGCTCTTAATTAGGAATAAAAATTATGAATAAAAAAAAAGGAATAGTTAGCACAAAGGCAGCTGAATGTAAGGTTCTAAGTATATCCCCAGTGACCTAAATTCAATTGTTCCTAGTTGAATGATGAACACTTTAAATAACCCCTAGTTATTTATTCTCTTTCTACTGTTTTAGCTAAAATGTGCTAATACGTCTATTTTGACCTGAACTATTCTGAGACGGAGCAGATTAATTTTACTGATTAAAATCGATAAAACATACTCTTTTTGTGATTATATATATGTAAATATACACACACACACACACACACACACACACACACACACACACATATATATATATATATATATATATATATATATATATATATATATATATATATATATATATATATATATATATATACATATATATATATATATATATATATATATATATATATATATATATATATATATTTATATGCATATATATATATATATATATATATATATATATATATATATATATATATATATATATATATATATATATATATATATATATATATATATATATATATATATATATATATATATATATATATATATATATATATATATATATATATATATATATATATATATATATATATATATATATATATATATATATATATATATATATATATATATATATATATATATATATATATATATATGTATGTATGTATGTATGTATGTATATATATATATATATATATATATATATATATATATATATATATATATATATATATATATATATATATATATATATATATATATATATATATATATATATATAATATATATATATATATATATATATATATATATATATATATATATATATATATATATATATATATATATATGCATAAATGCAAATGCCACGAAGGAAAAATGAAATAACGGAGAGGTTGCTAGACCTTTCGAGAAAACGGTCCTTGACTAGCAGACTGATGTTCATCAGTCTGGCAGTAAAGGACCGTTGTGTCGGAAGGCCTAGCAACCACTCTGTTATTTAAATTTTCCTTCGTGGCATTTGCCTTATTTATACATTCATCACGCTCCATATCTTCGTGAATCAGTTATGCATACATGCATACATACATATACAGTCATGTATATATATATATATATATATATATATATATATATATATATATATATATATATATATATATATATATATATATATATATATATATATATATATATATATATATATATATATATATATATATATATATATATATATATATATATATATATATATATATATATATATATATATATATATATATATATACATACATACATACATACATACATACATACATACATAGACCAATAAATAGAATAAAAAGATAATTGCCATCTAATTCCATCTCCTTTATTACTAAAGGGCAAAGTACTAAACATTCCAAGAACTCAGATACCTCTGAGTTGCAGCGAGGCAAACAAACTTACACATAAATCAATAGGTACATGAGAGAGAGAGAGAGAGAGAGAGAGAGAGAGAGAGAGAGAGAGAGAGAGAGAGAAAGATTACATTTACTCGAAAAGCGCGTAATAAATGCACCCCGTTAAATAAATGGGGCGTCCGATATAAGGACGCACTTACTTTTAACGGCAGACAACAAAAGGACATTTCCAGCGACTTCCTCATAAATTACGACGTTCATGACGCGCTCCAGTGTATCCGGATCTTTTATAAATCATCGGAGCGCTTATATATCTCGGCAGATGCAGCCGGGGCACGAGGCCTTGGGGCGTTATGCCCATCCATCTCCATGAATCTGGACGATACCATCTTACGAGTGCATGAAATGCTTGCTGAATAGGTCGGCCGCTCTGTGAAGGCTCGTTTTCTTCTCTCTGTTATTCGATGCGAAACGCTCCCCGTTTTCTGTTGGCAGAGATAGTCGTACGTATTTGGTTTTTTTTTGCGAGTTACAATTACATACCTTTCTTCTGGGAAAATTTAAGTACTTATTTTTTTAGGAAAGCTTTGTTTTTTAGTTTTATTTTCCTGCAATACAATAGATAAAAAAATAGTTCTTGTAGATTCCGTGGAAAATAAAAAATGGCTGTATTAGTTTTATGAGAGACGTAGAAATTATATTTACTCTTGCGAAATCGACATTTTAAGCACTATAGGGGCTGTAAATTATTTGGAAAAAATGTGAATAACTTATCTGTAAACAAAAATATTACGTTAACCATGTATGATCTCTTATAATCTAGACTTAAAAGGAATATTTCTGTAATCAAAGGAGTTTAATTTATATTTGCAAAATTAAGTAAAAAAGCAGATTATATTTTCATAATACAGAAATATCCAGCAGTTGCATCAGAATTAAGCTGTTAATCTCTCGAGCTTCCGCTTTTGATAAATTTAAATAGTATTTGTTTAGAAAGTTTTTGCTGTAAACTATTCCTCAAAACAATGTAAGGAATCAAAATCCTGATTCCTTAAAATGCTCATACACAGTTAATATGAATTTTTTGCTCAAAAAGCCTTATACTATATTCACCTCCCGTCGACCTTACCCAAGTGCTACCTATTCCAAGTATGCTCCGCTCTCCTGACATTTAAGTTTTAATCACCTGCATGAAAAAATCTCTTAATTATGAGACCACTAGATTATTCAGCCTCCTAATCTTCTGTAAGCAATAGTTGACATTCACTTACAGGGAAGAACAGCTAGCTTTCTTCTCAGCATTTTTTTTTTATTAAGAATGAAGGAATATTCTGGTGGGGAGATGATGGGTTTCGAAAGATATATTAATTCTTTATTAGTTGTTTATATAGGATAAAAAGGGGTTACTATGCTTCATCAGCTCATGTCAGTTCTGAAATGACTTATGACTTTAATGACGGGTCCCAGGAATTCAGATTGTGTTTACAGGTAAAGGGAAGCAAATTATACACACACACACTACTAATCTAGCGTGTATTTTAATTTATATATGTAAATATTGATATTAATCATTAATAGATGTAAAATGACAGTAAATTGTTACATTGTGTATATATAATATATATAATCATTAAGCTACAAACGTCCTTTAATATCCAATTCGCTCTACCTCGGAAATAATATATTTTCATATATGTTACCGAAGGGGAATTTTTTAGTTGATAATAAGTTCGTCGTCCCGTGGGTTCGAACCAGCGAAGGACAAGAACTCAGGACTACAGTGGGCGCATTAACCCACGCGGCCAGCAAGTGAGATATAAGTGGATATCATCTCCCATATACAGATCCCCAGTTGAACTCAGGTGTTTGTATTTAGAGACGATATCCACCCACCTCTGCCATGTTGACCGTGTAGTACGTTTGTTGCATGCAGCCATATTATGACTTTTTTATCACATCACCGTGATTCATATACAATCAGTAAGCTACAAACGTCCTTTAATATCCAATTCGCTCTACCTCGGAAATAATATATTTTCTTATATGTTAGAGAAGGGGAATTTTTTAGTTGATAATAAGTTCGTCGTCCCGTGGGCTCGAACCAGCGAAGGACAAGAACTCAGGACTACAGTGGACGCATTAACCCACGCGGCTAGCAAGTGAGGTACAAGTGGATATCGTCTACCATGTACAAATCCCCTGTCGAACTCAGGTGTTTGTATTTAGAGACGATATCCACCCACCTCTGCCATGCTAACAGTGTATTGCGTTTGTTGCACGCAGCCTTATTATGACTTTTTTATCACATCACCGTGATCCATATACAATCAGTAAGCTACAAACGTCCTTTAATATCCAATTCGCTCTACCTCGGAAATAATATATTTTCATATATGTTACCGAAGGGGAATTTTTTAGTTGATAATAAGTTCGTCGTCCCGTGGGCTCGAACCAGCGAAGGACAAGAACTCAGGACTACAGTGGACGCATTAACCCACGTGGCCAGCAAGTGAGATATAAGTGGATATCGTCTCCCATATACAAATCCCCAGTTGAACTCAGGTGTTTGTATTTAGAGACGATATCCACCCACCTCTGCCATGTTGACCGTGTAGTGCGTTTGTTGCATGCAGCCATATTATGACTTTTTATCACATCACCGTGATTCATATACAATCAGTAAGCTACAAACGTCCTTTAATATCCAATTCGCTCTACCTTGGAAATAATATATTTTCTTATATGTTAGAGAAGGGGAATTTTTTAGTTGATAATAAGTTCGTCGTCCCGTGGGCTCGAACCAGCGAAGGACAAGAACTCAGGACTACAGTGGACGCATTAACCCACGCGGCCAGGAAGTGAGTACACAAGTGGATATCGTCTCCCATGTACAAATCCCCTGTCGAACTCAGGTGTTTGTGTTTAGAGACGATATCCACCCACCTCTGCCATGCTAACCGTGTATTGCGTTTGTTGCACGCAGCCTTATTTATGACTTTTTTATCACATCACCGTGGTCCATATACAATCAGTAAGCTACAAACGTCCTTTAATATCCAATTCGCTCTACCTCGGAAATAATATATTTTCATATATGTTACCGAAGGGGAATTTTTTAGTTGATAATAAGTTCGTCGTCCCTTGGGCTCCAACCAGCGAAGGACAAGAACTCAGGACTACAGTGGACGCATTAACCCACGTGGCCAGCAAGTGAGGTATAAGTGGATATCATCTCCCATATACAAATTCCACGTCGAACGCAGGTGTTTGTATTTAGAGAGGATATCCACCCACCACTGCCATGCTAACTGTGTAGTGCATTTGTCGCATGCAGCCATATTATGATTTTTTTATCACATCACCGTGATTCATATACAATCAGTAAGCTACAAACATCCTTTAATATCCAATTCGCTCTACCTTGGAAATAATATATTTTCATATATGTTACCGAAGGGGAATTTTTTAGTTGATAATAATTTCGTCGTCCCTTGGGCTCGAACCAGCGAAGGACAAGAACTCAGGACTACAGTGGACGCATTAACCCACGTGGCCAGCAAGTGAGATATAAGTGGATATCGTCTCCCATATACAAATCCCCAGTCGAACTCAGGTGTTTGTATTTAGAGATTATATCCACCCACCTCTGTCATGCTAACCGTGTATTGCGTTTGTCGCACGCAGCCATATTATGACTTTTTTTATCACATCACCGTGATTCATATACACTCAGTAAGCTACAAACGTCCTTTAATATCCAATTCGCTTTACCTCGGAAATAATATATTTTCATATATGTTACAGAAGGGGAATTTTTTAGTTGATAATAAGTTCGTCGTCCTGTGGGCTCGAACCAGCGAAGGACAAGAACTCAGGACTACAGTAGATGCATTAACCCACGCGGCCAGCAAGTGAGGTATAAGTGGATATCGGCTCCCATATACAAATCCCCAGTTGAATTCAGGTGTTTGTATTTAGGGACAATATCCACCCACCTCTGCCATGCTAACCGTGTAGTGCATTTGTCACACGCAGCCATATTATGACTTTTTTATCACATCACTGTGATTCATATACATTCAGGAAGGTACAAACGTCCTTTAATATCCAATTCGCTCTACCTCGGAAAAAATATATTTTCATATGTTACCGAAGGGGAATTTTTTAGTTGATAATAAGTTTATCGTCATGTGGGCTCGAACCAGCGAAGGACAAGAACTGAGGTCTACAGTGGACGCATTAACCCACGCTGCCAGCAAATGAGGTATAAGTGGATATCATCTATCATATACAAATCCCCCGTCGAACTCAGGTGTTTGTATTTAGAGATGATATCCACCCACCTCTGCCATGCTAACTGTGTAGTGCATTTGTCGCATGCAGCCATATTATGGCTTTTTTATCACATCACCGTGATTCATATACAATCAGTAAGCTACAAACGTCCTTTAATATCCAATTCGCTCTACTTTGGAAATAATATATTTTCATATATGTTACCGAAGATGAATTTTTTAGTTGATAATAATTTCGTTGTCCCTTGGGCTCGAACCAGCGAAGGACAAGAACTCAGGACTACAGTGGACGCATTAACTCACGTGGCCAGCAAGTGAGATATAAGTGGATATCGTCTCCCATATACAAATCCCCAGTCGAACTCAGGTGTTTGTATTTAGAGACGATATCCACCCACCTCTGTCATGCTAACAGTGTAGTGCGTTTGTCGCACGCAGCCATACTATGACTTTTTTTATCACATCACCGTGATTCATATACAATCAGTAAGCTACAAACGTCCTTTAATATCCAATCCGCTCTACATCTGAAATAATATATTTTCATATATGTTACCGAAGGGGAATTTTTTAGTTGATAATAAGTTTGTCGTCCGGTGGGCTGGAACCAGCGAAGGACAAGAACTCAGGAATACAGTGGACGCATTAACCCACGCGGCCAGCAAGTGAGGTATATGTGGATATCATCTCCCATATACAAAACACCCGTCGAACTCAGGTGTTTGTATATAGAGACGATATCCACCCACCTCTGCCATGCTAACCGTGTAGTGCGTTTGTTGCACGCAGCCATATTATGACTTTTTAATCACATCACCGTGATTCATATACAATCAGTAAGCTACAAACGTCCTTTAGTATCCAATTCGCTCTATCTTGGAAATAATATATTTTCATATATGTTACTGAAGGGGAATTTTTTAGTTGATAATAAGTTCGTCGTGCTATCGGCTCGAACCAGCGAAGGACAAGAACTCAGGACTACAGTGGACACATTAACCCATGCGGCAAGCAAGTGAGGTATAAGTGGATATCGTCTCCCATGTACAAATCCCACGTCGAACTCAGGTGTTTGTATTTAGAGACGATATCCACCCGCCTCTGCCATGCTAACCGTGTAGTGTGTTTGTCGTACGCAGCCATATTATGACTTTTTATCACATCACCATGATTCATATACAATCAGTAAGCTACAAACGTCCTTTAATATACAATTCACTCTACCTCGGAAATAATATATTTTCATATACTCGTATGTTACCAAAGGGGAATTTTTTAGTTGATAATAAGTTCGTCGTCCCGTGAGCTCGAACCAGCGAAGGACAAGAACTCAGGACTGTGAACTTATTATCAACTAAAAAATTCCCCTTCGGTAACATATATAAAAGTATATTATTTCCGAGGTAGAGCGAATTGGATATTAAAGGACGTTTGCAGTTTACTGATTGTATATGAATCACGGTGATGTGATAAAAAAGTCATAATATGGCTGCGTCGATAAACGCACTACACGGTTAGCATGGCAGAAAGTGGTGGATATCGTCTCTAAATACAAACATCTGAGTTCAACTGGGGATTTGTATATGGGAGACGATATCCACTTATACCTCACTTGCTGGCCGCGTGGGTTAATGCGTCCACTGTAGTCCTGAGTTCTTGTCCTTCACTGGTTCGAGCCCACCGGACGACGAACTTATTATCAACTAAAAAATTCCCCTTTGGTAACATATATGAAAATATATTATTTCCGAGGTAGAGCAAATTGGATATTAAAGGACGTTTGTAGCTTACTGACTGTATATGAATCATGGTGATGTGATAAAAAATTCATAATATGGCTGCGTGCTACAAACGCACTACACGGTTAGCATGGTAGGGGTGGGTGGATATCGTCTCTAAATACAAACACCTGAGTTCGACGGTGGATTTGTATATGGTAGACGATATCCACTTATACCTCACTTGCTGGCTGCGTGGGTTAATGCATCCACTGTAGTCCTGAGTTCTTGTCCTTCGCTGGTTCGAGCCCATAGGACGACGAACTTATTATCAACTAAAAAATTCCCCTTGGGTAACATATATGAAAATATATTATTTCCGAGGTAGAGCAAATTGGATATTAAAGTACGTTTGTAGCTTACTGATTGTATAAGAATCACGGTGATGTAATAAAAAATTCATAATATGGCTGCATGCTACAAACACACTACACGGTTAGCATGGGAGGGGTGGGTGGATATCGTCTCTAAATACAAACACGTGAGTTCGACGTGGGATTTGTATATGGGAGACGATATCCACTTATACCTCACTTGCTGGCCGCGTGGGTTAATGCGTCCACTGTAGTCCTGAGTTCTTGTCCTTCGCTGGTTCGAGCCCACAGGACGACGAACTTATTATCAACTAAAAAATTCCCCTTCGGTAACATATATGAAAATATATTATTTCCGAGGTAGAGTGAATTGGATATTAAAGGACGTTTGTAGCTTATTGATTGTATATGAATCATGGTGATGTGATAAAAAAGTCATAATATGGCTGTGTGCGACAAACGCAATACACAGTTAGCATGGCAGAGGTGGGTGGATATCGTCTCTAAATACAAACACCTGAGTTCTACGGGTGATTTGTATATGGGAGAAGATATCCACTTATACCTCACTTGCTGGCAGCGTGGGTTAATGCGTCCACTGTAGTCCTGAGTTCTTGTCCTTCGCTGGTTCGATTCCACAGGACGACGAACTTATTATCAACTAAAAAATTCCCCTTTGGTAACATATATGAAAATATATTATTTCCGAGGTAAAGCAAATTGGATATTAAAGGACGTTTGTAGCTTACTGATTGTATATGAATCACGGTGATGTGATAAAAAAGTCATAATATGGCTGCGTGCTACAAATGCACTACACAGTTAGCATGACAGAGGTGGGTGGATATCATATCTAAATACAAACACCTGAGTTCGACGGGGGATATCTATATGGGAGACGATATCCACTTATATCTTACTTGCTGGCCGCGTGGGTTAATGCGTCCACTGTAGTCCTGAGTTCTTGTCCTTCAATGGTTCGAGCCCACAGGACGACGAACTTTTTATTAACTAAAAAATTCCCCTTCGGTAAAATATATGAAAATATATTATTTCCGAGGTAGAGTGAATTGGATATTAAAGTACGTTTGTAGCTTACTGATTGTATATGGACCACGGTGATGTGATAAAAAAGTCATAATAAGGCTGCGTGCAACAAACGCAATACACGGTTAGCATGGCAGAGGTGGGTGGATATCGTCTCTAAACACAAACACCTGAGTTCGACAGGGGATTTGTACATGGGAGACGATATCCACTTGTACCTCACTTGCTGGCCGCGTGGGTTAATGCGTCCACTGTAGTCCTGAGTTCTTGTCCTTCGCTGGTTCGAGCCCATGGGACGACGAACTTATTATCAACTAAAAAATTCCCCTTCTGTAACATATAAGAAAATATATTATTTCCAAGGTAGAGCGAATTGGATATTAAAGGACGTTTGTAGCTTACTGATTGTATATGAATCACGGTGATGTGATAAAAAAGTCATAGTATGGCTGCATGCGACAAACTCACTACACTGTTAGCATGGCAGAGGTGGGTGGATATCCTCTCTAAATACAAACACCTGAGTTGGCCTGGGACTTGTATATGGGAGACGATATCCACTTATACCTCACTCGCTGGCCGCGTGGGTTAATGCTTCCACTGTAGTCCTGTGTTCTTGTCCTTCGCTGGTTCGAGCCCACGGGACGACGAAATTATTATCAACTAAAAAATTCCCCTTCGGTAACATATATGAAAATATATTATTTCCGAGGTAGAGCGAATTGGATCTTAAAGGACGTTTGTAGCTTACTGATTGTATATGAATCACGGTGATGTGTTAAAAAGTCATAATATGGCTGCGTGCGACAAACGCACTACACGGTTAGCATGGCAGAGGTGGGTGGATATCGTCTCTAAATACAAACACCTGAGTTCGACGGGTGATTTGTATATGGGAGACGATATCCACTTATACCTCACTTGCTGGCTGCATGGGTTAATGCGTCCACTGTAGTCCTGAGTTCTTATCCTTCGCTGGTTCGAGCCCACAGGACGACGAACTTATTATCAACTAAAAATTCCCTTCGGTAACATATATGAAAATATATTATTTCAGGTAGAGCAGTTGGATATTAAAATATATATATATATATATATATATATATATATATATATATATATATATATATATATATATATATATATATATATATATATATATATATATATATATATATATATATATATACACAATATATCTGGTGGCTGGGAAGTTAGAAAGAGAAATGACGAGGAGAGAGAGTTGTGGACTGTGCAGTGTCATTTGATTTGGCTATTGTCAACACCTGGTTTGAAAAGAAAGAAAATCAGTACATCACTTACAAGAGTGGAGCAAGAGAAAGTCGAATTGACTTCTTCATATGCAGAAGATCACATCTGGGAGAGGTGAGAAATTGTAAAATTTTAAATGGAGAGTGTGTGGCAGAACAGCACAGCGTGGTGGTAAGGACTTGGAAATAAAGAACACAGTAAAAGGTAGGGCTGCGCGTGTTCCATCAACATTCAAATGGTAGAAGCTGATACAAGGAGAGGAAACGACGCAGGAATTTAAGGAGAGAGTATTGAGGGAAGTTAGATTGCTAGAGGGAGTGCAAGAATGGTGGAATCACAACAGTATGGTGACAAGGAGAGTGGGTGGAGAGGTGTTGTGAAAGATATCTGGAAAGAAACCTCCTGACGACAAGGAAACCTGGTGGTGGAATGATGAGGTGAAAGAGGTGGTGAAAGCCAAAAAAGACGCAAAAAGAGATCTGGGAAAAGTATGGACAACAAGAAGATAAGGAGAGGTACCAAAGACATAAGAAATAAGTAAAAAGGGCAGTTGCACAAGGAAAGGCACGAGCATTAGATGACATGTACAAAGAGCTGGAAGCACCTGAGGGGGAGAGAAAAATTCACAGAATTACAAAGTCGAGGGGCAAGAACTATATTATGAACACTTGTTAAACGAAGAAAATCCTAGAAAATTCTTTGAAGATGGATTCCAGAACCTTGGTATGACACTATTAGAAGGAAGGAAGTAAGGAAGGCACTAAAGAAGATGAAAAATGGTGAAGCAATAGGACCAGATGGGATTCCTGCAGAGGTGTGGAAGAGCCTGGGAGAAGGAATAGACATGCTGTGGGACCTAGCAAAGAAAATATACAGTCAGGAAAAGATACCAAAAGAATGAAGAAAAAGCTTTATTGTTCGTGTTTATAAAGAGAAGGGTGACATCCAGGATTTAGCAAACTACAAAGGAATAAAGTTAATGTCTCACACCATGAAAATCTGGGAAAGAATAATGGATCAAAGAATTATAGAAGAAACATCTATATGTGCAGAACAGTTTGGTTTAATGCCAGGATAAGGAATGACAGATGCAGTGTTTGTCCTCCGACAGATGATGGAAAAATGCCGGGAAAAGCAGAAAGGACTGCACATAGTATCCATAGATCTGGAAAAGGCATATGATAGAGTACCACACCAAGAGGTTTGGAGGTGCATGGGGTAAAGATAACACCGGAGAAGTATGTAAGGTTGGTCCAAGATATGTATGAAGAAGCAAAAACGCAGGTTAGAAGCAGTGTTGGGTTAACTGAATGGATACCAGTACGAGTTGGTTTACAGCAGGTTTCTGCTTTAAGTCCATATCTTTTTGGCCTGGTAATGGATGTGCTATCTCAAGAAATAAGAGATCAGTCCCCCTGGTTCATGTTTTTGCTGATGACATCGTGTTATGCAGCACCAACAGAGGGGTAGTGGAGTCAAAATTAGAGCAATGGAGGAAGGTACTGGAAGACAGAGGTTTAAAGATCAGTAGGAAGAAGACTGAATACCTAAGTTTTAAGAAAGATCAAGACTCCGAGATTAGTATGGAAGGGACAAGGTTTAACTGCGTAGAAAAATTTGGTTCAACAGTGGATGATGATGGAAATTTGGATATAGACGTAACACACACAGTGCAGGCTGGATGGAAAAATTGGAGAAAGATGTCAGGTGTCTTGTGTGACCGCAGAACCAACATAAAGGTTAAAGGAAGAGTGTATAAGACAGCAGTGAGACCAGCTTTGTTGTATGGAGCAGAAATATGGCCGGTAGAGAGAGTGCAAGAGAAAAAATTGGATGCGGTAAAGATGAAAATGATCAGGTGGATGTGTGGAGTAACAAAAATGGACAGGGTCAAAAATAAAAGAATAAGCGGAACAACTAAAGTCGTAAAGCTATCAAGAAGGCCCAGGAAAGAAGACTGCAGTGGTATGGCCATGTGATGAGAAGGGATGAGACACATGTAGGGAGGAGAGTGATGCAGATGGAGGTGCCTGGTGGGAGAGCAAGAGCAAGACCAAAGCGAAAGTGGATGGATGTAGTTAGAGAAGATCTTAGAGGCAAACTTGTCAGAGGATGATGTGTTTGACCGAGCCA
>NC_089752.1:61212819-61215319 GCF_040412425.1 Macrobrachium rosenbergii
TTTACGTATTGATTCCGGAACGCGAAGGAGCCGTAATTGATGGATCTCTGTAACTGCTAATATTCCTGAAGCCAGATTAGTTCTCTGTTTATGTATGTCTGTCACTGGTAATTTACAAACACGCCACATGAAAGCGATAAGGGCGTCAGCGATCTGAAAAAAAAGAACACACACACACCACTAAGGAAGACATATGAAATGCTAGCGAGAACAAATTGAATGAGCGTCAGATGAGATTCATACTCCCTTTAATATAGTTCACCTTCCTTTCGAGTTACCTAGTACTTTACTGATATTCGGGCAAGGAAAAATTAAGGAAAGTCGTAAGTTTTCATTGATTTCAAATACTTGTAAGTTACCTTATCCTGGCCTGTTTCTTTGCATGTTCTAAATGCTAGATCTTTTGTATTGTAAGTTAATAATATATATATATATATATATATATATATATATATATATATATATATATATATATATATATATTTATATATATATATATATATATATATATATATATATATATATATATATATATATATATATATATATATATGTATGTATGTATATGTATACATATAATATATATATATATATATATATATATATATATATATATATATATATATATATATATATATATATATATATATATATGTATATATATATATATATATATATATATATATATATATATATATATATATATATATATATATATATATATGTAGGTATGTATATATTACGACGTTAAAATAGTCAGTTTTGATGTAGCTTCTTTGTTTACCGTTGTCCCAGTGGTTCCCGTATGTCCAGACTCTTGATCTACTGCTACCATTTGCTTCGTCAATGGATATGGAATCAAAATTTGACGATATTCGCCCCATTAATCTTTATAGCTGATGAATTAACAAAGCACATTTTACATTTAGCTTCTGACAAAGTTTTAGAATTGATAAAACGATGTGTTAAAGATTATAAGTTTTTTCTTAACGGAAATTATTCCCTTCAAAAGTCTGGAATGGCTATGGGCAATCAACCCCCTGACCCAGTTGCTTATCAACCTATGTTTGGAATTTTTTGAAGTAGAAATATTGCCTGCTATTTTGCCAAAGGGTGTTCTTTGGGTTAAATATGTTGATGTCATACTCTGCGTTTGGCCCATATCAGAGAACTTGAACGACTTTTTAGATAAGTTTAATCATTTGGTACGTTCTAATAAATTCACCGATGAAGAGGAAAATTATTGTTTATTACCGTTCTTAGATGTTTTAGTTTATAGAAGGGATAGAAGCTTTGTATAGGATGTTTACAGGAAACGTATCAAGGGCTGTTCCTGCATCCATTATTATTCGATGCACGATGCAGGTGAAAACTCTCAGTTTTCTGTTCCACGTTTTTAAGGGCGTTAAGGATATACTGTAGTTATGTTAAAATACCCAAGTTTTTAAATGACAAATCCTTGGAGAAAACTAAAAACATTTTTTATCCTAATAAGAATAATGAACCTTTTATGAGCGAAAATATTTTAACTGCCACATAATGGAAATCTTTCTTTTATTAAAAAATTACTGAAAGCTTTAAAGATAAATGTGGTTTTCGAGAATTCAGGGTCAGTTCAAAATTTTATTGTTAGTAACTCGCCAAAACCAATTAGCGGTTGTATTTATGCGATTCCTTGTGTTGGCTGCAGTAGTAAATATCTACGTCAGATTGGTGAAGGACTGGACTACCGTCTGAAACAACATCGTTATGCAGTTCGAACAGGTCAATTGACAAGAGCTTTATTTGTAAATTTGAATGATTTTAACCACTGTAAAGACCGGAAAAACTCATCAGATATATTTTTTGTAATGGTATTGTTAAAAGAAATATAAATGAATCTGTTTCCATTAAATATTTTAACAATGAACATATGAACCTTAGTTCGGGTGTTTTTGAATTAAATAGTTACCATGTTCATAAAATTGTTAGGAAGTACATTGTCACCGTTTAGAGATTGCTTGCGCCACTGAATGTAGTTCAAGTTCTTTAGCATTTATATAGTATTCTTGATCATCATAGGGGAAGACAATAATTTATTCTGTAAACTATTGCTCATATACAGTAATATATATATATATATATATATATATATATATATATATATATATATATATATATATATATATATATATATATATATATATACATACATATGTACATATATATATATATATATATATATATATATATATATATATATATATATATATATATATATATATATATATATATATATATATATATATATATATATATATATATATATATACATACATATGTACATATATATATATATATATATATATATATATATATATATATATATATATATATATATATATATATATATATATATATATACATACATATATACATATATATATATATATATATATATATATATATATATATATATATATATATATATATATATATATATATATATATGCGTAGATAA
>NC_089752.1:61220319-61227819 GCF_040412425.1 Macrobrachium rosenbergii
ACTATGGATTTGACACTAATATCAGTCATTTTGTTATTTTTACATGTCACCCCCCTCCCACCCCCTTCTCACCCTCCTCCCTATTGGGGCTGACTTTAGACTTAAAGGGCATCCAGAGTATCACCGTTCATCTCAGCGACCTCAAAAACTATAGATTTGACACTAATATCTGTCATTTTCGGTTATTTTTACACGTCCCCTACTCTCACCCTGTCGGGGCTGAATTTGGACTTAAAAAGCATTGGGAGCGTCACTATAGATTTGACAACTAACTCCTGTTGTTTTGGGTTATTTTTACATCACCCCCTTCCCAACCCCTTCTCACCCCCCTTCCTATGGGGTAGAATTTGGGTTTGAAGGGCATCGTGAGTGTCACTATTTATCTTAGTGACCTCTATAACCAAACATTAGACACTAATACCTGTCGTTTTCAGTTATTTTTACAAGTCACCCCTTCCCACCCCCTTCTCAACCCTCCTATTGGGGCTGAATTTGGGCTTGAAGGTCATCAGGAGTGTCACTGTTCATCTGAACGACCTCGAAAACTATGGATCAGACAGTAATATCTGTTGTTTTCAGTTATTTTTGCATGTCACACCCTTCCCACCTCTTCTCACCCCTCTCCCTATCAGGGCTGAATTTGGACTTGAAGGGCATCAGGAGGGTCACTAATCATCTCAGCGAACTCGAAAAGTATGGATTACACACTAATATCTTTCATCTTCAGTATTTTTTATGTCACCCCCTCCTTCACACCCTTTTCACCCTGCTCCCTATTGGGGCTTAATTTGGATTTGAAGGACAATGGGAGTGTCACTGTTCATCTCAGTGATCTCAAAAACTATGGATTAAACTGTAATGTCTGTAATTTTCAGTTATTTTTACATGTCACCCCTTCCCACCCCATTCTCACCCCCTCCCAATTGGGGCTGAATTTGGGCTAAAATGGCATCGGGAGTGTAATCATTCATCTCAGCGACCTTGAAACCTATAGACTAGACACTAATATCAGTCATTTTGGGTTATTTTTACATTTCACCCCCTTTGCATCCCCTTCCACATCCCCCCCCCCCCTGCCCTCTGGTGCCAGTGATGTCTTACCCACACTGTTCTTTCCCAGAAGGTAAGTCATATGTATACAAAATTTGGTTGAAATTGCTCAATGCATTTCAGAATGTATGTGGAACATAGACACACACACACACACACACATACATGCATGCATTTATGTATGTATGTATGTATGTATGTATGTATGTATGTATGTATGTATATACATATATATTATATATATACATATACGTTATTCATATATATATATATATATATATATATATATATATATATATATATATATATATATATATATATATATATATATATATATATATATATATATATATATATTTAGTAGGCAGGTGAATGGCGCAGGAACACATACAGATCCAGTATATACGTACATTTATTTGCCTACGCGTTTCTTGACCCGTGGTCACATCATCAGGACATCATCTACAGTTATAAATTAAAAAGGGGCATTCAGTATACATAGTTGAAAGTAAATATACGCAAAACATAAAAAACTTATTATAGAAAATCAGTTGAACTTAAACAATCACACTTAAATACATTTACACATTAAAAAACCAATAAAAGTAAACTTAAAATGAACTTAATAAAAAACTGAACTTAATAAAAAGGAACTTAAAAATAAACTTAAAAGGGAGAGCAGAAGGCGCACCTCTCCGGATGAAAGAATAAAACACACTAAAAGAAAACAGCATAAAAACAGAAGGAGGAGGCGGACAAATATAAACAAACAATCGAATTATGCTATGAACAGGGGAACAGCCGATGATTGGCAATTATTCTGAAGTTGTTGTATTTTATTGATGTCTTGCAACCTCTAGGGTGGGATCTTATATTTGAAAGTTCGGGATTAGACAATCTGCAACCCTTACGATAACTCACGCCCATGTGAGAATCGGCCCTGACCCTGAGGAGACGCCGAGTCGAACCAACGTAATTCCCGGAACTACATCCGGGGCACTTGTACTCATATACGACGCCCGACGTCGTCAAGGGACAGAGCCGATCCTTGAAGGGAAACAAAGAACGAATGGTTTTAGGATTTTTTTGGTATTAATTTAATGTTAAGAGCACCAATATGTTTTTGAATAACTTTAGCAAACTACTTAGCAAAATTTTGATTGTTAGGTAAAAAACAGAAGCTTACATATTTAGTAAGTTTAGGTACATTACATTTAGGCATTAAGGGTGCAAGTTTTTTATCAAGAACTTTTTTAATAACCTTAAGTACTAGACGGGCAGGGAAACAGTTGTTATGAAAGTACTGCTTAAGGAAGAGAATTTCAGAATGAAAAGAAAGCCAGTTAGAAGTTAGAGATAGAGCCCGATGTACTAAGGTATGAACAGAGTTAATTTTAAAATTAATAAAACAAGAACTATAAAAATTGGAGCCGAGTCCGGTGAATGTACTTTTCCTAAAAATAGTCGTATTAAAATTATCATTATCTTTAGTAACTAAATCAAGGAAAGCCAACTTACCGTCTTGTTCCTTTTCAATAGTAAAATTAATATTATTGTGAAAGTTGTTGGCTAGGTTTAGAAATCTATCAGCATCATACTCATTTTTCAGTAGAACGAATGTGTCGTCTATGTACCTGGCGTAAAATAAGGGACAGAAAGACAAGGGGCACTCCTCCATTATGTGCTCCTCCAGGGAGCACATGAAAATATTGGCAAAGCTGGGGCCGAGAGGAAACCCCATCGCCATCCCATTGATCTGTTTAAAAAGTTGTTTATTGAAAACAAAATTGGACAACCCAATTATCAAGAAATTTACCGGATTGAAGATAAGATTAATGGGATGGCGATGGGGTCTCCTCTCGGCCCCACCTTTGCCAATATTTTCATGTGTATAATTTATATGTATTCACAATATTTGTTCTTTTATTGCAGCCTCAAATAAAGATGATTTTATGTACCAGTCTGTTTCCACTGCCCTCAATTCTGGACATATCTGACTGATTTGCTGTACAGCCTATATCCTTTATATATATATATATATATATATATATATATATATATATATATATATATATATATATATATATATATATATATATATATATATATATATATATATATATATATATATATATATATGTGTGTGTGTGTGTGTGTGTGTGTGTGTGTGCGCGCGTATGTATTAAGATAAAACCCATAAAACACTGTAAGAACGTTTTAACCATATATTTTGAGCACGTCATTTTGTGCCCCTGTTCACTGGTAAAATACAGACACATAATAGATACAAGGGTATATATACAAAAAGTATGTAGGTGTGGCAGTAAATCTCGTTGGCATGCAGGTGGCCATTAACCCAGGAAGGATGGAAATTAAGGTGTTCCCTTGTGATTTTTGGCTTCGTTAGCTCCCATCCGGCGATGCGTCTGGTGGTCGTATTTTCTGAAACACCTTCTTAAGAAGAGGCCTGAGTTTTAACCCGTCGATGTCATCCGATTTCCGATGTCCTCCTGACAGGTTCATATTGTTGGTTTGATTGATGATAGCAGATTCCAGCATCTTCCTTTTGTATGGACAACAACTTTTGAAAATAAGCTCTGCCCCACTCCAGTTTATGGCATGGCCTTTATCCCTAATATGGAGGAAAATCCCCGAAATCCTTGAAGCATATTGCACTGATCTTTTGTGCTCTGTTGCTCTTTGCAAGATGGACCTACCCATCTCCCCCACGTAAATCTCATTACAATTGCTGCATGGAATCTTGTAAACTTCTGCTTCTTCACCTTTTTTTATTTAAGTAGGCTATATGTTAATGAGCGAGTTCAAGATGGATGTGGGATAATGGAAAATAAAAGGATTATTAGACCTGAGATGTTCTGTAGCATGGGCAGTCCCGTATCCCCCTTTTAGCAAACCTGTGCATGGAATATTTCGAAACAGAAATTTTGTTGCCTATGAAACCCCCACACTTTGATCTGGCTTAGATAAACAAATGATATTTTTACTTTCTGGGACAATAGCTGGGGAGAATTCAGTGGATTTTTTAATAGACTAAATTCACCAGTTCTGACCACAAAACTCAAAACAATGTGGGAAAAGGACGGAAAATTGCTGTTCGTTGATGTACTAATCATAAGAGAACAGAACAGATATGCTTTCACAGTATGTAGGAAACCCATTTTCACTGTTTCTTACATTAGCTACCACGATGTCTCCGTAAAGATCATGATAGGGTGCAAATTTTTCCTCAGGGGACTTAGAATATGTTCAAATGGATACCTAGATAAAGAATTCAACACTATCCACCAAAACCTAATGCAACTGCTCTATCCACCACACATTATCGAGAAGGCTATTAACAAAGCAAATAAGATATACTACAGAGGTCGAAGTCACAACAGGCAAATAGATTTTAATGACAAAATAAAGCTTCTGTACGACGAAAACATTGAAAAAACTACAGAACATCTCAGCACTAATAATCCTTTTATTTTCCATTATCCCAAATCTACCGGGAACTTGCTCACTGACGTATACTTAAATAAAAAAAGGGGAAGAAGCAGGAGTTTACAAGATTCCGTGCAGCAATTGTAATGAGATTTACATGGGGGAGACGGGTAGGTCCATCTCGCAAAGAATAACAGAGGACAAAAGATCAGTGCAATATGCTTCAGAGAGTTCGGGGATTTTCCTACATATTAGGGATAAAAGCCATACCATAAACTGGAGTGGGGCAGAGCTTATTTTCAAAAGTTTGTCCATACAAAAGGAAGATGCTGGAGTCTGCTATCATCAATCAAACCAACAATATGAACTTGTCAGGAGGACATTGGAAATCGGATGACATCGACGGGTTAATCCTCAGGCCTCTTCTTAAGAAGGTGTTTCAGAAAATAGAACCACCAGACGCATCGCCAGACAGGAGTTAATGAAGCCAAAAATCACAAGGGAACACCTTAATTTCCATTCTCCCTAGGCCAATGGCCACCTGCATGCCAATGGGACTTACTGCCACACCTACATATGTTTTGCATATATACCGTTGTATCTATCATGTGTCCATATTTTACTAGTGAACAGGGGCACAGAAGGAAGTGCTCAAAATATATGGTTGAAAAGTTCATACAGTGCTTTATGGGCCTTTTTATTTTCATATATATATATATATATATATATATATATATATATATATATATATATATATATATATATATATATATATATATACACATATATATACATATATATATATATATATATATATATATATATATATATATATATATATATATATATATATATATATATATATATATATATATATATATATATATATATATATATATATATATATATATATATATGTATGTGTGTGTGTGTGTGTGTGTGCAGTAATGATGTTTGGCTTCTTGATGGCTTTGAATGTTTTATGAAGTTTTCTTTTTATGTCTATATTGATTTATTTTATTTTGTACTCAGAAGAAGTGTACATAATACACGAAAGCACTCAGTACCTGGTCTTTAATTTTTACCTTTTCTGTAGTTATCTATGCATATATATATATATATATATATATATATATATATATATATATATATATATATATATATATATATATATATATATATTACCAAAATTATGCTGTTCGACCTCTCTTCTTTGATCTAGTAGAAATATAACCAAAAAAGAAAAAAAAACAAAGAAAAGGAAGCACCAAAAAAAAAAAAGCTTCCTCTGTGTACAGCAGTGAGGGAGGGAAGCCGAGGGCTGACTGCTGTGTTTCAAAAAATGCCAACTATCTTAGAGGATTATAAGTTTAGTTCAGGGACCTATCCAACAGGGTAGGTTTTATTAGGGCCACCTTTGGTTACGGCATACCTTAAGCTCACTTTATCCTGAACTTCGTACTGGCGAGTTTTTGTTATTTTCAGGCTACCCGCAGACGATGAAGGGAGAGTTGTTTACAAGCAACCACCCGCGCACTCCACCCAGGTCGGCAGTCCAGCTGCCAGCGGTTACCAGTAGTGAGAGCACAAGAGTCTCTCTTTCTCTCTCAGCCTTCCCCTTTGTCTTTTTAACCTTTGTGGAATTGACGAGTATTTCCTCAACAGACCCAGGGGGTTGGATGCAAGTGATCATATTTAGCTCCCATAAGATAAGTCTAAAGATGACAATTACTCCCAGTTTCACCCTTTAGATCTCTCCCTTTATTATCCTTTTCAAGTTTCTCTCTTATCAGTCACTGACTAAGGAAATCCTGGTAAAAGCACATCCAATTTATGAAGTCGATTGTATGAAGTACAATTACTGTTGCCTAGTGGGATTGCATAAGGTATCCTCCATGGTGTTGACATAATATTCTTCATTTAAGATACACCCCTTGCAGTCAATTAATGATAAGTGAGAGTTCTGGAATTCATGTGTTATCTGGATACATCTCTGTAAGAATGGGGCACACCTTGGAACCTAGTCATACCCTTGTTTGAAGAAGGACTAGCCATAATGTATTAAAGAACTGATTATAAGAGCATCACGAGAGTTTCTCAGCTGCTGCGTCATCCCCTAACGTAAGGGGAAAATATTGTGTATCCGAAGGGGGACGAAGTTGGAGCTTTATGTACCTACCCTATGTACGTAATATTCCCATTTTCTCAATACCCCAATCTCTCTCTCTCTCTCTCTCTCTCTCTCTCTCTCTCTCTCTCTCTCTCTCTCTCTCTATATATATATATATATATATATATATATATATATATATATATATATATATATATATATATATATATATATATATATATATATATATATATGTATGTATGTATGTATGTATGTATATATATATGTGTGTGTGTATGTGTATACATATATATATATATATATATATATATATATATATATATATATATATATATATATATATATATATATATATATATATATATATATATATATATATATATGTATATATATGTATATATATATATATATATATATATATATATATATATATATATATATATATATATATATATATATATATATATATATATATATATATATATAACTACAGACATGCATATACATTATGAAAGCATATGTAGACTTGAAAGAGTGGGCCTTCGAGCCAATACACGATTTTCAGATCTTTTCCCGGTTTTTCTTTGACTTAACTCCTTACCCTTACAACACCACGTCCGGAGCTCGATTTTACGGAGCTACTATAAGAACACTGACACAAAAGGGATAATAACTCTTGGGATATGTTCTTCAGGTTGTATTTCCCCTCTTTTCATACCTTCACCTATTTCATCGGGGGGATCCAATTTGTTACGGCGGAAGTTGGCCTTTTTGCATGCAACTGATGGTTCATGATCCCTTACCCGGTGATGGAAGAACTTGCTTTATCTTGGGCACGTTTCGATGCTGCAGGCACTGCCTCAGTCGTTAGA
>NC_089752.1:61232819-61257819 GCF_040412425.1 Macrobrachium rosenbergii
ATATATATGTATATATGTACGTATATATATATATATATATATATATATATATATATATATATATATATATATATATATATATATATATATATGTATATATGTATGTATATATATATATATATATATATATATATATATATATATATATATATATATATATAGATAGATAGATAGATAGATGAAGATAAAAGGGCCCATAAAAACATTATATGCACATTACAATCATATATTTCAAATACTCCTGTATCCCTGCCCATTGGTGAAGCTGGGATACAAAGTATTTGAAATGTAAGGTTGCAATTTGTATATATTTAATGGGCCTTTTTATTTTCATAGTTTACTAAAAGATATTTATATATATACATATTATGCTAATATCACGAATAATGTGGACCTGATAAACAAACTAAATAGTGTACAGATCAATAGTGAATCCAGGCTTGTAAGTTTTGACGTAGTATCACTATTCACAAAAGTGCCAATTGATGATCTGATGGAGTTTTTATCTGAATTATTAGAGAACACACAGCTGGATATCCCATTTTCTAAAAGTACTTTAATTGAACTGATTAAATTATGTGTGAAAGAATGTAAATTTGAATTTAATGGTAAATTTTACTCACAAAATTTTGGTATGGCAATGGGAAACCCTCTATCCCCAGTGTTAAGTAACATAACTTATATATGGAATTTTTTTAAAAGAAAATATTAAGCAACATAATCCCACGCAATGTAACATGGTTTAGGTATGTTGACGACATAATTTGTGTATGGCCAGGGAACCAAGATGTAAGTAACTTTTTTGCCAAGTTAAATCAATTAGTACCATTAATTAAATTCACGATGGAAATGGAAAATGATGGGTGCTTACCCTTTTTGGATGTCCTCATACGAAGAAATAGTAGTGGGTTTAAATATAGTGTGCATAGAAAACCCACTAATATTTCTTATGTGCATTTCTATTCCGGACAAAGCAATAAGGTTAAAAAATCAGTGTTTTCATCTGTTTTTAAGACCATTACGGGTATGTAGCCCTGAATATATTGATGAGGAAATAGGTAGGATTAAGAATGCAGGCAAGAAATTGAAATATCCTGACAGTGTATTAAACAGTGCATTTGAAGCGGCAAAAAAGACTATGTATCAAAACCAAAAAGAACCTTAGAACACAAAAAATTTGCTTGTTCTGCCTTATAATAATAATATGAAAGATATCCCCCATCTTAAGAATTTTGGTGTTAATGTCGCATTTAAGAACAATAAAACAATGAAAAATGTACTTATCAAGAACTCCCCTGACAATACCAAAGGATGTGTAAATAAAATCCCATGTAAGTCTTGTGACAACTTTTATATTGGCAAACGGGGAAAGCACTGGAAAAAAGAATTGAACAGCATAAGAAATGTGTGAGATATGCACAGCACAGGGGAACAGTGGTATTTTTGTACATGTTAGTGAGAACAATCATGCTATCAACTGGGAAGGGGCAAATAGGATTGTATATTCTAATGATGCACTGGAAAGGAATATCATTGAATCTAACTTTATAAAGGAAAGTTACAGCCATAATATGAATATCAGTCAAGGGATGTATAAATTTGATCCGCTAATATCAAAAGAAATTTGTAAATTGTTTAAATTTTAAGGCAGACAGTAGAGATGTATGAATATTTGTAAACACAGTACAGGGGCAGTAGTGCTAATGAGCTTCCAAACTCCTCCTCCCTGACACCTGTCAGGTGTGGTTCTGAGGTCACCTGTGGTCGGTATGTTTATCAGTATTGTCCCCTAAGAGCATATTGTGATTTTTAGCCAAATGAGTTTTGAAGGACACTCCTACCTTGACACCGGCTGGTGGGTGGGTATGTAGTCTTTAACGGTTGTGTATGTTCGTCAGTACTGTTCCTGTAGTATATATATTTGTGACTTCTTATACTCTGTATCAGTCCTTCGTCAATGGCTTGGAAATAAAGTCGAAACCGGTCAGGACCTACACCCCGTCTCTTATTTTTCACCTGTGGTAATGTGTGATATGTATATATATATATATATATATATATATATATATATATATATATATATATATATATATATATATATATATATATATATATATATATATATATATATATATATATATATATATATATATATATATATATATATATATATATATATATATATATATATATATATATATATATATATATATATATATATATATATATATATATATATATATATATATATATATATATATATATATATATATATATATATATATATATATATATATATATATATATATGTGTGTGTGTGTGTGTGTGTGTGTGTGTGTGTGTGTGTATATATATATATATATATATATATATATATATATATATATATATATATATATATATATATATATATATATATATATATACACACACACACCATCCTTCAAGCTCAATTATTTAATGAATAATCCTAATAAAACTTTCCCACTGACTTCATTTAGCATAGAAAATGCTGCAAAAAACACCTGTGTACAAATGATTATAAATGCACATAAACATACACACTCACACACACATAAACCCCAGTACATACAAACCAGTCATAGATGACTTACAAACATCTCTCGTAACGTGGTTAGAGACATCTACGCTTTTACTGGACACCCAGAAGGAAGATGCTTGAAATTCAAATAAAATTAAATTGAATTAGAGTCAGGTTATCTTTGAGGTTTACGACTCAACCTTTCGAAGTCTGCCAGGTATGAGAGAGAGAGAGAGAGAGAGAGAGAGAGAGAGAGAGAGAGAGAGAGAGAGAGAGAGAGAGAGAGAGAGAGAGAGAGATAAGAAGGCAGCTGGGTCTTCACTTGAGAGCCTATAAATTTCCCTTTCCATATCTGGTTTTACCCGTCACTGTGAGTGTTGCAAATGAGATTTAGATCACCAGACGTTGGAGCGTATTCCAATCAGATGTCAAGCTTTTCTTTTAGAAAACCAAATGTCAACTGTTTAGGTAAATGTGAATGAAATAAATCAGTAATGTTTGTAGCAAATAAATGTAGACCTTAATAAATGAATTCTTAGAAAGAATTATTTAACCCAATCAAAAGTTTCCAGGTAATCTGAAGTACCGCTGGATACTCCCAAGATCCTTGATACTGCTGAGACTTTCCGGAGGCATGAAGTACCTCACCCTCCAAGGGACTTGAGTACTACTAGACACTTCCAGAGATTCATATTGCTGCTGGAACCTCCCAGAGCCCTGGAGTAACAGGTACCGAACCCACCAAGTTATATTGAGTACTGCCAAACACTCCCAGAGACCCTTAATGTTGCTGGAACCTCCCAGAGACAAAAAGTACTTAACCCTCCAAGTAATCTGGAACACTGCTGGATACTTCCAGAGACACATAATGGTGAGGAACCTCCCAGAGATCTGGAGTACTTGACCCTTCAAGTAATCTAGAGTACTGCTGGGCACTCCAAGAGACCCATAATTCTACTGGAACCCCCAGATGCCCGGAGTACTATAGGACACTCCCAGAGGCTGTTAATGCTGCTGGACAGTCCGACGGACCTGGAGTACTTATGGACCCTCCAAGAGTCACAGAATAATCCCTGCTCCTCTCAAAGAATCACAATACTGCTGGATGTTCCCGAGACCTGGAATATTGCTAGGCACTTCCAGAGATCTACAATACTCAGGACCCACCCTGAACCTTACAGTATCTTCCACTTTTTACATTCACTATATTTTTCAAAAGTTATATAACTGTTGTTGTGATTCTTATTCAGAGTTAATTTCCAGGAAATAACATATTTACACAGCTGCAATAACTGTAGTTTACAAACAACAGAAATATATCAGAAATAATGCCAAAGTTTTGAAGAAACGAAATTGAAATGAACGCGTAAGAAGACTGAATCAGTTGAGAATCCAGTCACTGTATTATGTTTCCTTATTTTATTCCTTTGCTTTCCAGAACATGACGTATAAGGGAGAAGAAAAGACGAGCAAACAAACAATGAGAGATTTCGTTAAGAGGCTTACGTTTGCCGTGGCTTCTCTTCTCACTCATAATTAGCACTTCACTGTGAGAGTCAGAATGATATCCATGTCCGGTGGTGGAAATTTCATCAGCACAGAAGGTCTTCTTCGAACTGGGCCCTTCGTTACGAACGGATGGTTTAGCAAAGGTTTATGAAAAATTAAAAAGTTAATTTTACTCAAAAACGAAAAGAAAAATTTTAGGAAATTTACTTTACCACGAAAAATAGCATTAAGAATTGAAATGGATGTAGATAAAAAAAAACTAGATTCCCTAGATTGAAGAATTCCGAAAAATTAGAACGTTTTAACCAGATATTAATGAGAAAAAGTAGTATTGCAAATGTGAGTTAAAAATCTCTCTCTACAAATGTACGGATCATGCATTTGTAAATAATCAAAACTGCATCATTTTCATCCACTGCGAAACTTGGAGAATGCAAGACACTTGCAACTTCTTTGGCATTATCTTCCTCATGTATCATTTTTCCCCCGTCTTAACTTTAGCAGCCTTATCCCCGGGATCCAATTTTTCGTGGAGCGTTGCCCAATTTACATACATCTGCGGGTTCATAATGTTCCACCGAGTGGTAGGAACACTTCTTTTATCTTGAGCTACGCCGAAGCTGCCTGCACTTCATTGGTGGTTAGATAAGATGGATTTTCAAATGTGCATGTATCTTGGGTGCACCAGGATGACCCCCTGCCCCCACCTCTCTCTCTCTCTCTCTCTCTCTCTCTCTCTCTCTCTCTCTCTCTCTCTCTCTGAAAGAGAGAGAGAGAGAGAAGACTGAAAACCACTAGACGAGAGTGTATATTCCTTCGACAGAATGTATACCATCTAAATGGGATGGCCTCGCCGAGACAATCCTATAAGCCATACATAATATATTCGTGAGATACTGAGGTCTCTCTCTCTCTCTCTCTCTCTCTCTTTATATATATATATTTTTACGTTTTTCCGTGGTTTTAGTTTGAGATATTCTCTGTGAGACAGGTAGCAACGATTTAAGGTAATTTAGCCTTGTGATTCTGACTTCGTGGGTACAGGAAAACGTAAAAAAAAGGAGGAAACAGAGATTTTCATATGAGCATAGGGCTCTTGTTACTGAGGGAAATATTACGTAAAACACGTGGGCAAATTTAAAGGAGTGTATTTACATAATGACATCAGTACGGGAAAGAGGAACTCAAGTAGATTTCTGATCCTGAAGGGGATTCCTACGGTATTGAATGAAAATGGGGGATTCCAGACACAGTCCGAGAAGCTTCCACGACATAGGGTCCCTCTGAAATGAGAGATATGCACATTATACGCCAGTAGTGGAAATAGACAAAGAAAAATGAATTCGAGGCTGCAATGAAGGTGCCAAATGACTTCGAGGGAGTAATGAAGACTTAATATTGCCGATGCAAAAGGTGCACGGACAGTAGACAAGGGGTTCTTTGAGTAATGGCGCTCACTTCAAATAAATGTACAGGGACAAAGTGTGACTGAATGGTGGTTTTCCAAAGCACATTACCGTAAGACTGGTGTGTTTCCAACGTAGAAATTTGGTCCGTGGATGACTTGCGATTTCCGAGGGCGAGTTGTTCCACGTGTTAGGGTGCAAGGGCACGGCGATGGGGGTCTTCTCGAAGAAGGGCGACGCGTGGGAATTTCACGAAGGGCCGGGCGATTCTTGAGGGGCATCTGGCAGGTCAAGGTAAAGCGAGCATGTGGCTTGCCGTCGAAGGGCATGAGGAGAACGTATACTTGGAAAAGGGCCACGTGGTTAGCTAAGGACACTGCCAAGGGCATGTAGCTGGGTCCTTCTGCTCTTCCAGACTTCCACCCCATATGTGTGTGAGAGAGGCCTTGTGTTCTCTCCTTTTATCTCCTCCTATGGAGCTGGGGGCACTTCCAACATGTGGGGGTTTTTGAATCATCTTCCAGCTGATGTCCTCAGGGGAATATGCCTGTAAGAAAAACCGCCAGACAGAGATCACTTTGCCTTGAAGAAGGATCTGTTTGAAAAGGAGTGGCTTTTAATCTTTTAAACCCTTGTATTCTGACCGTGCTAAGTCGATAGACAGATGGTCTATCAATCGGGCGGCTGGCAGTAAATAAAACAACAACACAACCAACAACAAAAAGGGTGGGGCAACTTGCTAGTGAATTCTTGCTAATCATAATATATATATATATATATATATATATATATATATATATATATATATATATATATATATATATATATATATATATATATATATATATATATATATATATATATATATATATATATATATATATATATATATACGAATACTGCCGATAGATCGCCAGCCTATAAGGACTTATGGCGACAATACCAGACAGCAGGGGAGATAGGTATACCCATAGACCAAGAAGTCAAGGGATAGTTTAGACCATAAACAATCTCATCCTCTTTCAGGGATGGGCCGTAATGTGCCCCATATGAATACACATAGGGGGTAGAAAGCTGTTTTCCCGTCTTAATCTTAGATTCAATCTATACTTTCGATCCTTCTTTGGCCATGCCTCTTTTCCTTATTCTAGGTACACGCCGTCCCCATAGCCTGGAGCGATGCCCCCAGCCATAACCGAGACCTTGAAATGCCGGGGTCACAGCCCTCATCAGTTCAGCCCAATACAACTCCGACTAGAAATCATTACTCACATGTGACCTTGCCTGACACCCCAGAGCTGGAGTAACTTTGAACTCTCACTTTTTCACACTTTCTCACACTGAAGTCATACTGCCAATTCCTGGATGTCGCCAATTACTGGGGTCACATTAACATAAGATTGTGTGCAAGCAAAACCAGGAAGCAACAAAGGTATGTGCCCAGAAGGGAAAATTGGTTTGGCCAGTATCTTTTTCTTTGATTCATTATCACCTCTTTCTCTCGCTTATTCCATTGTCTCAGAAATTCCTTGTCTCTTCAACTTAAGTAGTGTATCTACTACCCATGTGTAATTCCTTGGCAGTGCATAATGTAAAACTCACCCCTTGCTAGCAAGTGAGTAAATTAACGGATCTCCCTCCAAATCTTGTATTTAATTCACTTACAGAGAGAGTGTAATCTCAGTGTTAGTCTTACCTGGAATTGTCTCATTCCAGGAGTGATATCAGTGCCATTACCACCCTAGGTACACTTCTGTGTTCCTGATTGCCTGAAGATTCTGCCCTACCAGGGCTGATAGAAATATTGCCTAATTGGCTTGAGGGATCATTGCTGTTGTGTGAATTCCAAGTTGATTAATTTATGAAAGTATCCCATTTTCCTTAGTAATTTCTTCCATGTTGTGTTTGTAATTAAGAGATTACTGTGATGAGATTCACTTTCATTTGGCGACCTTCAAATTATTGCTTTATCTTTAATTTTATCAGTTTATGGGCTTGCGAGGGATTTTTTTTGTAAGGATAAAATTATTACTTCAAGGCCCAGTACACAGTCACCTTCTCGATGCCCTAACAGTGGCGACGCTTGCCAGCATTTGCTAAATAATGGGATTAGATTTAATGTAAAGAAATCACCACCCCAATCTTCACAATTGATTCAAGCCTGCAACATTGTAATTCTTCAAAAGGAAATTGGGAAGCAGAACCAAAAGGTAATGTGGTTTTAGAACCAGAGTGTTAAAGTGTTTATTCACATTTTGATACTTAGAAAATTAGAGATTTAATTCATGGTGTATTCTGATTTTGTGATTAGGGAATTCAAAATTAAAATGAGAGTGAAAATGAATCGCAGTAGAGCACATTTAAATTTAGCACTGCTCAAGCTTCCACAGTGTAGGCAGCGAGTACCCAGTCAGGGACATGAGTTAGAAAATCAGGGTTTCTTGCCGTTTGTATGTTGGCAACCTTTGCATGTAATTATCCGGCTGTGAGATAGTAGTGAACCATAGCTAGGTGAACTTAGTGCATGCATATCGAGAGGAGAAGTGCACAGTCTCCCCTTCAAATTGATTGGTGGAATTTTATTTCATCCACAAGGTATAGGAACACCACAATTGGCAACCCACTCACCTATCTGCTTAGCAGCCAACCCGCTTGCTACAGACAGCTCTCAGACCAGGTGCAAGCGGATTTCGTTCACCAGAAAAGTCCGCTCACTCTCACAGTTATTAGGTAACTTTGTCGCTGTGTTATTTGTGTATCATTTACCCACTGTCTGCTTAAATTTTACTTGCAACAAGGTGGTTCATTACAAGTACATTTATTTCTCATAAATAAGAAAGATTTTCTTGCTTTGTTTTTGCATGCTTACATTTTTGTACGTTCAACAAGTACCAGTAGAATTCATTTACCACCCACACATGGGAGTGAGCCTCACCTTAAGCTTCACCCACTGACATACATAGTTCAATCGTCACATCAACTTTGTGTTTGAAAGTCTCAGTCCATTAGAGTAAGCCTTTGTAATTCCAAGTGTTAATTCACTTCTACACATACTCATGCACCATCCCATCGGAGAAAATTCATGTATTTCCTTGTGTATCTCGTAAATCAACGTGAGCACGTATGTTTGTTTGAGTGACGACACTCGTCCAGCCAGCAGGTGCGTGTATACCCAGCGCACACACTGAAGTGACGAGACTCCTGTCACAACAAATGGTGGCCATTTTGAAACAGTATCCCACTGTCTGGCATAGACATGTGTGACCTTGAATTGTCAAAACAAGGTAGCCAGCCTGACTTACTGTCCAATGCATCCCTGCGCTGTCACCACACATATACTCCTTTCCCTTTTAAATTTACACAAGTTGATATTGCTGTTAGGGAGATCATTTTATAATTCTTATAATTTAGGGACAAGCAGATACCCTTATTTATTATTACTACCTAAGACCATAGTCATTTTTGCATTTGAATAAATGCAAATGTTACGTACTTCCTCAAAAGGCAATTAATGACTACTATCTCATTCACTGTAGCGTAAGAGGGAAATTTTAGAAATTTTATTAGCTCTGCTATTATCTGTACTAAGCATCCTTAAGTTACATTTTGCTTATTTAATTTGAGAGAGATTTTATTTCTTAAGTTATTACTTGTACCCATCACTGTCGAGAACATGTATTCTTAAGCTTATATGAATTGAGTCAACTACGACTATCGCTTTACAAAAAACTGAGCATTTAAATTAAAGCAAACCCATCAAAAGGTACCAGGTAGCATCCTCATGGAATTCTCCAACAGTTACATATACCCTCACTGGGAAATTTACGAACCTATTCATAGCTTGTACTTACTGATCCTTGTGCTAAGTGTGGTAACTGCATTCAAGCTACTTTTGTGATTCCACCCGGCTCACACTCACAGCTTAAGGAAATGAGTGGTTACTCAAGACTTGTGTATGGCCCACAAGCACTCAGCACACCAGGTGCAGCAACCGAAGGCATGTAGACAGAGATACCGCACCACACCCACATAGTTCTTTGGAACTCATAACCCCTGCGCTACTACTGGTTCAGCCCATGTGTATGTTATCCATTGTTCTTTGAGCAATCAGCTGTTATCCAGAACCACATTACACTTCCAGTGCCAGGGCCACCCCTATTGCAAGGAGGCACTCACCAGACTTGTGTTAGCCCACAAGCAAGTAGCACATTATGTGCCAACAAACCAAGAGATTCCCCTTCCAGTGCCACCTAAACCGTTGTGCACTGCTTAGTGCCATTTCCTTTTCGTACAATTAATTGTGCAGTTCCTCAAAGGATAGTTCTTAGGAACTCTATGGCCCATTAGTGCCATTGCAACTCCGTATCATCACTGCTAGGTAGCGAGTGCCAACACCCAGCATGTCCTTGGCACGCTTACACCATGCTTCACCTGCATGTCCATGAATGCCACATATCTCACCCAAGGACCACTCACATCAATGGTAGCCGTATCTGGCACCCCAAGCAATAGTGCCGTCTGTATTCCAGAGACACTCCCATTCCAGCCACAAGTGTTACCCTCACTAAGGGACACTTCCAGGTCCAGTGGAGCCTGCTAAAGCCCACTACCTCATTTGGTGTGTGCTCTGCCTGCACAGAGTGCTGTCCTTCCCCGCAGTCATGTACGTGACTGCCCTAAGACAGAATTTTGGAGAAGATCAGACCCCACTCTACAGATCCGCAACATGTCCATGCCAGAGAAATCAAAAGCTTCTCAGAGGCAGGGAAGACCATGGGACTGAAGGGTCCAGAGCTGATAACATGGGTTCAAGCATGGGTCGAGGCTGCTCACCAAAGGAAGGAGAAGGAGAGACAAGATAAGGAGGAGAAGGCAGGACAGTATGAACTAGCTCTAAAGGAAACGGAAGCCAGGCAAGAAAAAGCCAAGCAGGATAGTGCCATGGCTCTGGCCCAACACTGAGCAGTACATCCTACCCCGGTCTCCACACCTTCCATTATCTCCAATATCAACCATCTCATGCCTAAGTGGGACGAAGTAGAGCCCAAAGCATGGTTGGACCATGTGGAGACTCTTCTCAGAGTACAAACTGACTGATATTGAGAAGGCCATGATTCTTGCCAAACAGATGACTGGCAAGGGCAAGATGTCTTCAGTTCCTTAGAGAATGGCAACAAGAGCAATCTTGAGGTGGTCATGCGAGCTGCGGCTGTCGCATATGAGATCACACCTGAGCACTGGAGGCAAAGGTGGCTAGGTCTTCCAAAGGAGGTCGGTCAGACCTGGGCCGACTGGTCCTATACAAAAACCCACACCTTACAATGGTGGATCGATGCTTTGGAGTGCAAGGAATTTGAGGATATAAATCAAATGCAACTCGAAGGCCTCCTCTATTACTCTCCCGGCCCTTTGGCCTTGTACATTGGAGAATGGCAGCTGAACTTCACTGAGTGCTGTCGACTGGTAGACGCCTATGAGATGTACCAGCCTGCCTCCAGCACTTCTAACAGGTACATAGTTTCTCTTAATCCCATAGCTCTGACAGCCCTCCTGGTGGCCAGTGCCTCTCAAACCCCTCCTGTGTGCACTTAGTGCCGAAAAGGGGTTCATCTCGAGTCTGACTGTCAGATCAAAGGGAAAGCTCCAAAGAAGTCCTCCACGTATCACTCCTCAAAACGCTACCAGAAGTCAAAGAAATCCCACGGAGCCTCTTCCTCAGCCTCTGAGACAACCTCACCACCCAAGGGCACCACAGCTGGTAAGGCCCCTGAGGAAGGGCCACGCAAGTACTGCTCACTGGAGTGCTGGATTCCCATCCTGCTCCAAGCACATCAAGGCAAAGCATGTAAATATTATCTAGTGCAATGCCACCTAAGGAGTAGGTCACTCCTCAAGTGGTCTCAGTAGCAACCCTAAAAGGGTCCTCCCTGCCTGAGGAACTACCCACAATGTTAGATACAGGGGCAGATATCAGTCTAATCACCCGGTCACAAGTGCCCTCCGGGGCAGCCATCCAGGAAAATGAATGATGGATCATCAGCTGGGTAGCAGGGACTACCTTAGACATTCTGACAGTCCAGCTCTAGGTAACTACACCTAGGGACACCATGGAGCATCTCTTGGGCGTGGTGAGTTCCATCAAGCAAGGGTGCAAATTTCTACAAGGCCGAGATCTCCTTTGGGGTGAGCCTCAAGAAGTGCCCCTGTTCTGCATAACAGCTTCAGCTCCAGATGAGCCAAACCCACTGCCACTCATTCCGAGATGGACCCCTCCATCCAAGACACTGGGCTGGAAGACATCCTTTGGTTGGAAGAGGAACCCACATCCATGCAAATTGCACAAACCCTTAGCAGAGCCAGCACTTTAATGTTCACCGGTGCAGACGCCCTAGTACCAGAACTTTGAAGGTCACAGCTCATCACAGCCCAGCATGAAGATGATGACCTCTTACCCCTCCCGGAAGAGGCCCACACTCAATTTGAAGACGCGTGAGACTTGTCCAAAGACGGCTACCTCCTGAAGGATGAGGTCCTCTACAAAATAAGTTGAGGGCCGAGAAGCCAGCACACATTATACATTGGTTGGTCGTAATGCCAAAAAAGATGCAGCCCCACATACTTCAGACTAGGGGGACACTTTTGCATTACCTGCACTAGAAAGTTACTGGTGGGCAAGGATGGCATAAGGATGTCAAGACCTACGTTGCCTTTTGCCCTTCCTGCCAGCTCATGAGGAAGCCCAATGAAGTGATCCCTAAAGTACCCATTCAAAATATCCCATCTGTTGGAGTCCCCTTCCAGGACTTATTTATTGATTACTACATACTAGAGGGGCAAACTAAACCCAAATCTAGGAATTCCCATGTACTCACCATCATCAATCAGTTCACTTTGGTACACCGAGGCAATTCCAGTTCGCACCACTAACTCTAAAAACACTGTAAAGGCCCTGATTCACTTCTTCTGTCATTGCGGTTTCCCTGCCATCATCTAGAGTGATGATGGCAGACATTCTATGATGAAGGAGTTTAGGGATAACATGGTTAGCCATAGTATCACCCATTTCCATTTGACTTCTTACCATCCAGAGAGCCAGGGCATGATCGAGCGCTTCCATCAGAGTCTCGGCTCTTCCCTCTCCACCTTGGCAGAAGAAAATGGAACAAGCTGGGAGGAGAACCTGATGTATACTTTGTTCACTATCTGACAGGCTCCATCTGAGACCCTAGGCTGCCACCCACAAGCACATCAAACTGTGCTTGGACAAAGAGGCTAGAACATGCAGCTTTGGGGTTGGAAATCAAGTGCTAGTGCTATGGCTGGGAGCCACTTGCCCCCTAAAGACCCATTTCACAGGGTCCCACAAGATCCTGGCAAGGAGGGGCCAACTGAATTACCTGGTGGACAGCTGTAAGAGGAGAGCAAGGTGTCTCCACTTCAATCTACTTAAGCCATCCCAGGAGAGGGCCATACCAGAGGCAGCTCCCCAAGAACTCCCTACCATGTGACTGATGATAGGCTCAGTGGGAAGAGCCCCCACGCCTGACAAAAACTCGGAAGTCTTAGCAAACCTGGCATACATGACACCAGGACTCAGCGAGGCCAGGAGACAAGACCTCCAGACCCTTCTCGCCAAATATCCACAAGTCACACAATACCAGTTGGGGTGCATGTCAGTAATGGAGCACACCATCCAACTGGAAGAATCCATGCACCCCATTGCACAAGGGTATTACAAGGTAAACCCCCAACGTGCCAAGAGAATACAGGTGCAAGTGCAACTCCAGCTGGAATTAGGTCTGATAGAGAAGAGTCGGGGTCCCTGGGCCTCCCTGGTGGTGTTAGTACCGAAGGAAGGTGGCGGAGACAGGCTGTGTATAGACTTTAGAAAACTCAATGTGGTAACGAAGCCTGAGCCATATCCGCTATCCACATCAAGGCCTGCCTAGACAGCTTGGGCCAGGCCCCCTTTCTAAGCAAAATTGACTTGGAGAAGGGGTACTGGCAGGTACCGCTGTCTCAGGAATCCAGGCTCTTAACTGTGTTCTCTACACCAACTGGTTATCACCAGTGCAAATTCATGCCATTTGGCCTTAAGAATGCTCCAAGATGCTTTCAGCAGTTAATGAATGAGGTCTTAGCAGACATCCAAAACTGTGTCGTTTACCTGGATGACAGAGTCTTCTCTAAGACCTGGCACGAGCATCTTCAAATCCTGGCTCAGGTTCAACAGGCATTCCAAAAGGCTTCCCTGGTGGTCAACCTAAAGAAGTGCCAATTCGGGGTAGCCAAGACTACGTATCTGGGTCACTTCTCAGGCAATGGCAAATTCATGCTGAAAGACGCAAACATCCAGGCCATCATGGAGATGCCCTATCCCACCACTAAAAAAGAGGCACAACAGTTTATGGGGATGGTGGAATGCCGCAGGCGCTTCACCCCAAACCTCTCAGAAGCAGCCTCTCCCATAACCAACCTCTTCAAGGGAAACCAGCAATTTCACTGCACCCCAGAGTGCAAGAAGATGATCATCTCATGTAGGTTGTATAGAAAAAAAAAATGTAGTATGGTAAGTTAGAACTGTTCTCTGGCTCCAACAAGCTAGATAGCATGGCCTAGCTATTCTCAGCATTCTGTTGCATTGTTTAGATATTTTTCTGCTTTCTCGTGTATTTTGTAGATGTAGCATAGATTTAATAACTCATTTATCTTGCAATATTTTTATGCTGATAACCTCGTAAGTTTAACACACCTCATGTCAGTATACATGATGTTATATATTAACTGACCTTTTGCATTTACTTTATTCTCTGCATGTAGCTAGTTGTCATTTGTGCTTCATTAGCTTGGTTCTGTGTGACATTCAGTTACATAATTAATGACCCCGAGTCAGTAGCATTGCCAAGTCATTTTAGTTCACAGGCAGAACTCTAAATAAATGTAGACATCCCTTAAGTTAGTGTTAGAAACATTAAGTTAAGTTAGCTAGCAAGCTCAGCTCTCCTCAGCGGATAAGTTAGAATTAAAATCTACAACTATTTCCATTTCGCATTGGGCCAGAATCCATTAGGGGAAGTACTTAACATAACCGATCCCAGCGGCTTGCTAGTGCAGACCTTCATACCTAAAAGGGAGTGGAATGTCTTCTTAAAGGGGGAGCTTTTATGAATACCTCCGCTAGATCTCCAGGCTTTAAGGACTTACGGGGAAAATACCAGAGAGTAGGGGAGATAGGTATACCCGTAGACCTAGAAGTGAAGGGAGAGTTTTGACCACAAACAATCTCACCCTCTTTCAGGGATGGGCTGCAATGTGTTCCATAGGAGCACACATAGGGGGTAGAAAGTTGTTTTCTTGTCTAAATCTTAAGATTCAATCTATTTCCAACTGAGTTCCCTTCGATCCTTCTTTGGCCGCACCTCTTTTCCTTATTCCAGGTATACGCCAATCCTGTAGCCTGGAGCAATGCCCGCAGCCATAACTGAGACCTTAAAACGCCGGGGTCACCACCCTTGTCAGTTCAGTCCAGTACAACTCAGACTAGAAGTCATTACTCACGGGTGACCCTGCCCAACATCCCAGGACCAGGGTAACCTTAGAACTCACACTTCTCACCCTTTCTCACACAGAAGTCATAGTGCCTATTCCCAGACATAGCCAATTACTTGGATCACATCGACATAAGATTGTGTGTGCAAGCAAAACCAGGAAGCAATGAAAGTACGTGCCCAGAAGGGAAAATTTGTTTGGCCAGTATCTTTTTCTTTGACTCTCTCTCTCTCTCTCTCTCTCTCTCTCTCTCTCTCACACACACACACATTTTATTGTTTCAGAATTCCTTGTCTCTTCAACTTAAACAGCGTATATATTATGCATGTGTAATTCCTTGACAGTGCTAGCGTAAACCTCACCCTTTGCTAGCAAATGAGTAGAGTAACGGATCTCCCTCCAAATCTTGCATTTAATTCACTTGCAGAGAGAGTGCAATCTCAGTGTAAGTCTTACCAGGAATTGTCTCATTATGGTTGTGTTATCGGTGCTGTTACCAGCCTAGCGGCACTTCTGTGTTCCTGATAGCCTGAAGATTTCGCCCTACCGGGGCTGATAGAAATATTGCCTAATTGGCTTAAAGGATCACTTGCGTGTGACCAGTAGTCATAATTGTGACACGTTATCCATTTCACTCAGTCATTGCTGTTGTGTAAATTCCAAGTTAATAATCAGTGAAAGTATTCTGTTTCCCTTGGTAGTTTCTTCCATGCTGTTTTTGTAATTAATAAATTACTGTAAAGAGATTCACTTTCACTTGGTGACCTTCAATTTATTGCTTTATCTTGCACTTTATCAGTTGATGGGCTTGCAAGGGGTTTTCTTGTAAGGATAAAATTATTGTAACAATATGTGAATGTTGTGATCTAGATTTTATAAGTAATCAGTGTATGAATATTACTGGGTATGCTGTCTAAGTTTGTGAGTCATATCTGTTGTTTATGTTTTTGGCAAGTCACATGACCAGAACAGCATTCGCATCTCACCCGCTCTCCAAAATGTTGGCTCGTCAACACTATAACAAATTGGTAACCTGTTTATTAAACTAATGTTAACTACCCTCAGCTTACCATTAAGAACCCATAACATGGTGTCAAGAGTGGTTCTTATCTACATATAAGCTGGGTTAAGGAAGAAGTGAGGGTAAGTGACGACTTACAAGTTACTGGACCAGTTTGTTGAGTACTAAGCTAAGCCGTTTGCCGACATGCAGAATTTTTCCTGATGGGTTAATGTTTTTCTTTTCATCAAAATTAAGGTAGTTTTGTACCATAAAGATGAATATACAGTTAACCCCACCGAGTCCTATGGACTTTAGTGCAAGTATTAATGTAGCCCTCAAATGGAAGAAATTTAAAGAAGCTTTTGCTAACTATGAAATTGCCATAGGCTTAGACAAGGAAGCTGACAGACGAAGGGTAGCAACTGTCTTGCATGTCATAGGAGAGTTAAGGGTTGAAAAATATAATATATTGTCTTGGGATCAAGACGGAGATAAATATAAGACAGTTAAGGTTTTGAAGAAATTTGATGCAGAATGCAGTCTCAGATCAAATATAATTATGGAAAGATAAATTTCTCAAGCAAAAACAAGAATCTAATGAAAGTTGTGACCAATTCATAACTCAGTTAAGAGTTTTATGCAAAACTTGTAATTATGATAATGAAGAAGAAATTATCAGGGATCAATTCATCCTTAATTTACATGATGATAAGGCTAGGGAGAAATTACTGGATCATGTGCAGATGGATTCAAAACCAATGACCTTAGAAAGGGCTGTGAATTTTGTAAAAAATTATGAAATGCGAGTTCAGCAAAAGCAGCAAATGACTAGTAGCAATACTGAAGAAGAGGAAGTTAATGTCGTTGGGAAGAAGAAAAATAAGCACACAAAACCTCGAAGTAAACCTTAGTCCAATGATGCCAAAGAAATAAAAGATTGCAGATATTGTGGCAGAACCCATAAAATTAGGATGTGTCCAGCATATGGTCAAGTGTGTGCCAAATGTAAGAGAAGAAATCATTATGCTAAACAGTGTAAAACTAATTGGAACTCTGAAAAAGTGAAAGCTTGTGAAGAGAATGAAGATAGTGATAGTGATTTACAGCAAATTAGCACAATAAATGAATCGATAGGAAACATCTCTGTCTCATGAGAGAAAACAGTATGTAAACATGATGGTAAATCAGAAAGAAATAAATTTTCAGATTGATTCGGGTGCTACATGCAATGTTTTGAGTGTTAAAGAATTGAAGCGTGTGATTGGTAGTGATAAGGTAGATACTTATGATAGCATCAAACTGAAAGTGTTTAATAATAAAATGATCAAAACTATTGGAATTAAAACTCTAATGTGTGAAAGAAAGGAAAACAGTATAAACTATGTAGTGAAGGAAAATGTTTCTTCTGTAATAGGTTATGAGTATGGACAGAAATTGATAAAAATTCTTGTGAATGATAACCCTAGTGCTAAGCAAGAAATAATTGAAGTTTCTTCAAAAGTGTTAGATAAAAAGAAGATTATTTCTGATTTTCCTGATTTATTTGAGGGCTTGGGAGAATTAGGACCTCCATGTAGGATAAATATTGATAATACAGTGTCACCAGTGATCCGTGCTCCAAGAAAAGTTCCTTTTGCCCTTAAGAAAAAGTTGAAGAAGCAGTTAAGCAGTATGGAAAGTACCATTATTGAAAAGGTCTCGGAACCTACAAATTGGGTTTCTAGCATGGTTTTAATAACAAAACCTAATTCAGATTTAAGGATTTGTTTAGATCCAACAGATCTGAACAAAGCTATCAGGAGACCCCATTATCCACTTCCAACAATTGAAGAAATTTTACCGAGATTGGGTAAAGCTAAAATATTTTCAGTTCTTGATGCAAAAAATAGGCTTTGACAAGTGCAGCATGACAAAGAGTCAAGTTATTTGACTACATTTAATAAGCCTTTCGGTAGATATAGATGGAAGAGAATGCCTTTTGGCATATCATCGGCACCAGAAGAGTACCAGAGACGAATGCATGATGCCTTGCGTAATTTAGATGGCATAGAAGTAATTGCAGACGATATCCTAGTTTATGGCCAAGGAGATACTCATCAGGAAGCTTTGGAAAACCATGATAAGAATCTATTAGCTTTATTGCAAAGATGCCGACAAGAAAATGTCAAGTTAAATCAAGAGAAGATGAAATTGCATGTAACAGAAGTTAAGTACATTGGACATTTGCTCACAAAGGATGGTGTTCGTCCAGATCCAAAGAAAATTGAAGCTATTAATTGTCTAAAAGCGCCAAATGATGTTAAGTCATTGAAAAGATTTTTAGGGATGGTTAATTATCTTTCAAAGTTTTTACCAAGGTTGTCAGAAATAACTCAGCCATTAAGAAATCTGGAAAAGAAAAATGTTGAATGGCAATGGAATTCTTCCCATAATGAAGCATTCTCCAAGATTAAGAAACTAATTGTTGAAGCGCCATGTTTGAAATATTTTGACAGTAATTGTAATGTGTCTTTACTGTGTGATGCTTCAATGTCAGGATTAGGTGCTCTCCTAATGCAAAATGGTCACCCAGTGGCCTATGCTTCTAAATCGTTAACTGAAACAGAACAGCGATATGCACAAATAGAAAAAGAGATGTTAGCCATTGTTTTTGCAGCGTTACATTTTGATCAATATCTTTATGGCAAAGAAGTTATTGTAGAAACTGACCACAAACTTTTGGAAAGTATTTTTAAGAAACCATTACTGAAATGTCCTAAAAGGTTACAAAGCATGTTATTGCAGTTGCAGAAGTTTAATTTTAATGTTAAGTATAAACCAGGCAGTAAAATGTATATAGCAGATACATTGAGTAGAGATTTTTTGTCGAATACATTTTCGGGTACTGATAAATCTGATGCAATTGCATCATTTGAAGAGGTTAGTAATGTAAATAAGACAGAACATGTTGCTGTGACAAATGAAAGACTTGAGGATATTAGACAAAAGACCATAAGTGATGTTGCATTGCAAATGTTAAAAGGAACAATTCTAAAAGGTTGGCCCACTCATTGCAAAGAGGTTCCTGAAATCATGAGATTTTTTTTTTAATTTAGAGATGAAGTTACTGTTGATAATGATATCATTTTTAGAGGTAATTGCATTGTTGTCCTATCATGTTTAAGGTCTTACATGCTGAAACAAATTCATTATGCTCACAATGGGATTGATGCTACTGTTAGGTATGGTAGAGATATATTGTTCTGGCCTGGCATGGGTGCAGATATAAAGAATTATGTTTCGTCTTGTGTGGTGTGTAATAACTATGGTAGTAGAAAAACCAAGGAATCCTTAAATTCACATGATTTTCCTTTTAGGCCGTGGTCTAAAATTCGAATGGGTATTTTTAGTGTTGGTAATTGTAACTATTTGATTTTGGTAGATTATTATTCATCATATTTTGAGATAAATTCATTGGGAAACATGTTAGCGTCAAATGTTGTAAGCAAGGTCAGGAGTCATTTTTCACGTTATGGTATACCAGACATTGTAGTAAGTGACTGTGGCTCTCAATTTACATCAATCGAATTTCAAAATTTTGTAAAGAAATGGTAATTTAAACATGCAAAATCTTCCCCTTACCACCACCAGTCAAATGACAAAGCTGAAAATGCAGTAAAAATCATGAAACAGTTGTTCAAAAAATCAAAGGAGGATGGCCATGATCCACTATTAGCACTTCTTGAATGGAGAAATACTCCAACTGAAGGGTTTAACTCTTCACCTGCTCAAAGATTTTTTGGTAGAAGAACTTGAAGTCAACTGCCTATAACAGAAAATTTACTCAAACCCAAGATTGTTGATAGGGTACCAGAAATTCAAACTAAGAAATTGATTAGGCAAGCTAAATATTATGATAGATCATGTAAGAATTTAGTCACATTAAAACCAGCTGATGTCATCCGTGTACAACCAGTTCCAGGAAAAAAGGAATGGAAGAAAGGTAAGGTAATAAAAGAGGTTTCAAAAAGGAAATACAAAATAGAAGTAGAAGGCAAAGTATATTTTAGAAATCGCAAATTTCTGAGGAAGACCTCAGAGACAGTAACTGATAATTATATTGATTCTGATATTGAAATTGAAATGGATGTAAATACAAATGAAGTTGCAAATAAATCTTGTATACATCCTCAGGCTGATAACTTAGAATCACAAAGAACCAGAAGTGGTCGTGTTGTAAGGAAACCTCAATATCTTCAGTATTATTTGTAATAAGTTTAGATAGCCAACTAGGTATGTAGGATTAGATGCATTTTGCAGGGACCATTTATGTAGAAGAAAAATTCTTCCAAATTTTATTGAGAAAATGTAAAAGAAGGGAGATGTAACATTATGTGAATGTTGTGATCTAGATTTTATAAGTAATCAGTGTATGAATATTATTGGGTACGCTGTCTAAGTTTGTGAGTCATATCTGTTGTTTATGTTTTTGGCAAGTCACGTGACCAGAACAGCATTCGCATCTCACCCACTCCCCAAAATGTTGGCTCGTCAACACTGTATAATAAATTAGTAACCTGTTTATTATATATATATATATATATATATATATATATATATATATATATATATATATATATATATATATATATATATATATATATATATATATATATATATATATATATATATATATATATATATATATATATATATATATATATATATATATATATATATTACTGATACTGATATCTGACGAACAAATACTGCTATGCGAAGCCGACATGAAATGATTCAAACGCACTTGGATATGGCCTTTTTCAGTACATAACGTATACAGGCAATTTTATCGCCTATAAATTATAATTATATATATATATATATATATATATATATATATATATATATATATATATATATATATATATATATATATATATTACTGATATCTGACGAACAAATACTGCTATGCGAAGCCGACATGAAATGATTCAAACGCACTTAGATATGGCCTTTTCAGTATATAACTTATACTGGCAATTTTATCGCCTATAGATTATCCTCTGACGTCGAAAAGCTTCAGTATTAGAACTTCTTCCAGAGAAAATAATTATCAACCACCTAGGCAAATTATAACTTAGTTTTATCATGTGCTGAAAATGAAATGTTGACATTCCAGTATTATTGTGAACTATCAAAAAAAGGTCAGCGCAAATAAAATTCACCTCAGATAGTCACCCAACCCAGGGTGCTAAATTGAATGGAGAAAAGGAATGTTTAATACTTACAAAATTTATGGTTAATGTCACGTATCTCTTCCACTTTGATTTTATTAGAAAGTATGGAATGTCTGTTAATTTTTACTTGAAGAATAATAATGATGAAATTAAGATTTATAACTTGGACTGTAAAAGATTCTAACTTAAGTGGATAATCATTTTCAGTATGGCAAAATGTAAGTTACAGCTAATAGTGAGGATAAACAGCTAACTTGAAACATACAGATAATTGAAAGGAGCTAGTTGCAAAAACATTTTAGAAGCCAGAAGTTAGGAATAAATTCAGTGAAAGTTCCAGCTGAAAAGATATTATGTTTAAAATATGTTCACTGAAATACATACGGAGAATTAAGAAAATAATTTTGTATATACTGATGGTCTTGCTGTCTCTATACAGGCAGCATTCGTCAAGATTTTTATCTTCACGTTTTAGGTAAAAGGAAATAATGATAACTAAATCGGGTGAACTAATATTCAGTCCCCAAATAAATGAGGCTCCTACATAAAAACTCAGTATTTAACACACAGACATACATACATACATACATACATACATACATACATACATACATACATACACACACACACACACACACACACACACACACACATACATATATATATATATATATATATATATATATATATATATATATATATATATATATATATATATATATATATATATATATATATATATATATATATATAAATGGATATATGTATGTGTATGTGTATGTTTCACTTACACTCTGAAATGCATTGAGCAATATCAACCAAACTTGGTGTACATATGACTTACTCTCTCGAAAAGAACGATGTGGGTGTAAGACATCATTAGCACCAAAGGGGGTGGGGGTAAGGAAGGGGGTGACAGAGAGAGAGAGTAGAGGGGTGTTAGGGAGAGGAGGGAAAAGAGACAGGTAGGGTTGGAGAGAGAGAGGGAGAGAATGAGAGGAAGAAAGATGGAAAGAAAGTTGGAGAGAGGGCGAGGAAGTGAGAGAGAGTAGAAGGGGTGTTAGGGGAAGAAAGAGGGAAAGGGACAGGGATGATTGGAGAGAGAGAGAGGAAGTGAGAGAGAGAGTAGAGAGGGCATTAGGGAGGATAAAGAGAGAGAGAGAAATGAGAGTTTATCAGTTGTTATATATATATATATATATATATATATATATATATATATATATATATATATATATATATATATATATATATATATATATATATATATATATATATATATATATATATACAAGTATATCCATATGAGGTCGAGGCAAAACAGCTCAATACATTCTTTACTATCGCCAACGTTTCAAGACAGTGGTCTCATTTTCAAACTACCTATGACAAATGGTCTCCAGTACAAAGTCGATGGTTTCATTAACGGGAACATTAGTGAAGAGAGCTCTTCATAGGTAGTCTGACTTATTGCTTTCAGAGACAGGAAAGCAATAAGTCAAACTACCTATGAAGAGCTCTGTCACTGGTCATCTTTTGGTATTTTGTACGGTTTACCTAAGGTGCATAAAAAGAACATCCCAGTGAGACCCAGCCTCTCCTCCTATACAACACCAAATTATAAGATAGCTAAATTTCTGGTTCCATTGTTGGACCAATGTTTTGAAAACAAATATAAACTCAGTAACTCTTTAGAATCCAAACAAAGTATAGTCAGCCAAGACTCTGACTTGGTCATGGCCAGTTTTGACGTGGAATCTCTCTTCACAAATGTTCCTGTTGAAGAAACCATCAGCTTTATGCTGGAGGACATTTTTAGGAATGACGATGATGTGTTCCAGGGTTTTAGCAAAGCGGATTTTAAGAAACTTTTAGAATTGGCTGTGCGGGACACAGCTTTCATTTTTAATGATGAGGTTTACGTTCAGGTTGACGGCGTCGGCATGGGCAACCCATTGAGCTGCACCTTTGCAGACATTTTTATGTTCACGTTTGAACAGCAACTACTGGACATTTGTCCTGCCTCCTTTAAGCCGCTGATTTACCGTAGATAATATGTGGACGACATATTCTTACTTTTTAGTTTACGAGTTTTTCTTAGAATATGCAAACGCCTCACACACTAATATAAAATTTACATTTAAGAAAGAATTAATAATAGATTACACTTTCTTGATACCATGGTCATACAAGAGAATGATGGTTTCAGCACGGGAATTTTTCATAAGGTCACGTTTACAGGTTTGGGGCAAAACTTTTATAGTTCCTGTTCACGTAATTTTAATCTCAACTCATTATTAACTCTACTTCATAGGGCTATGGCCTTGACTTCAAAATGGAGCTTATTTCACAATGAAATTAATTTCCTGCAGGAATTCTTTAAGACTAGTTGCTATCCAACTGCCCTTTTCTTTAGTTATGTCAGGAAGGCCCTACAGAAAACCTTTCAGCCATCAGCTTAGGTACATTTGTTGGTTTCAAAACTTAAATACTATATCAGCTTCCCATACACTTATGATACCACATTTATACCATAATTAAGGAAGATAATGAGCAAACATTTCCCAGCAGTTTATGTCAAATCCATCTCAAGGAATCCAAAAACCATAGGTGGATTTTTTCGAAACAAAGAGAAATTACCTACTTTAATGCGGTCCGGCCTGGTTTACTTATATACTTGCTGTTCGTGCAACGAACAGACTTATGTGGGAAGCAATCACCGGCTGCTCAAAGTACGATGTGATTCACATATAGGTATTAGTTACCGCTCAGGGAGTAAGCTATCTAGCCCTGAGCTTTCAAATATTAGAAACCACACACAAATATGCCAATGCAAAAATTAACTACGATGATTTTAAGATACTTTTATCGAGCCCTAACGAAAACCACCTCCCTATACTCGAATCCTTTGCCATTAAGCAGCTTGTTCCAACCTTAAATAACATCACTACCGCAGTTCCATTATACATTGGTTAGACCGCCCACTCTTCTCCTTCCTTGGTTTATCTCGACTCCTTCTCGCACTGGCAAATCTTTCAGCAACCAAACCTCGGGTTATAAGGTTTGTCTTAAATCTTTTTTCTTAGCCTTTAATACATTGTGTGTTTTTTTTGTGTGTGTGTGCTTATCGTATGTGATGATTTATGTTGATCTTGGTGGACAGGTTTGTAACGCATATGTTTTTTTTCTCCTTTTTTAACCTTGAAAATGAGACCACTGTCTCGAAATGCTGGCGATGATAAAGAAACCCGATGCGTTGAGCAGTTTTGCCTCTTCACCTTGTGATATATATATATATATATATATATATATATATATATATATATATATATATATATATATATATATATAAATAATATTATATATATATATATATATATATATATATATATATATAAATAATATTATATATATATATATATATATATATATATATATATATATATATATATATATATATATATATATATAATACATATCTTCTTCTTCGTTTAACGTGCTTTTTCCCATTTTTCATATGGGGTAAGCATGATGTGTGTATATATATATATATATATATATATATATATATATATATATATATATATATATATATATATATATATATATATATATATATATATATATATATATATATATATACATACATACATACACATGCATACATACATACATACATACATACATACATACATACATACATACATACATACATACATACATACATACGCCCTATTAACAAGATCAGATAGGGTCATAACCTCCTTCCACA
>NC_089752.1:61267819-61275319 GCF_040412425.1 Macrobrachium rosenbergii
GTTTTCTATGATATCCGGGTCGGCGACCTGGGTCAGGACATCGCCCCCCCCCTACCCCTGTCCAGAAGCAATAAAAGGTCAGGGCCAGGACAGCTCTCCCTCACACGCGGTTGCTAGTTTAAGCCGAGAACAAGTCAAGTCTCGGTCCTTTGCCCCTGCCCTCCTCTTCCGCTCGCCGCCACGTGGATCCCCATCGCCGCCCTGTGTGCCCGTGTTCCATTCCACGTGGCCTTAGAAGACTGCAAGGGGGATTGCAAGTCTCCCAAACGAGCTGACATTAAACGGCAGCCTTTTCATCATCCCAAGGGCGCCCTTTCCGCCCCAATCTACGACTTGAAGAAATACCTTGGAGAGGAGGCTACCATTTGTCCACGCTCCCACACGTGTTTCTCGGCAGAAGACGTCATCATCCCTACGCCCCTACAAATGTGGTAATGTACCCAAAACGAGTTGCTAGTCACGATTACTTAGCCCTTTTGCATTTATTAATCTCTGGGCCTATAACTTTGTGTTCCCTGATATTCCTTGGTTCAAGCCAGGCCCACGTGTTCACAGCTTCTTTCCTCTGAGTCACAAGTAACGCCTCAGGGAGTCCTTGGCGCCTTCAGTGCACCCCGAGTAATTCAATCCCCAAATTCCAGCATTAGATGTGTAACGTGGGTCCAAATATCGTTTCAGAAAGACGCCTGTAGCAGAATTATCCTTGGTCCATGTTCCTGGCATTCCCAAGCTCCCCCTTCAGGAGGACTTCTCGGCAGTAATTTACCGTATTTTCAGTTAATTTTCCTTTTGACCTTGTGTGCTATCAAATATAACTATTTTTATATCCACGTGTTTCATGCACTTCCCCTAGTGAAGAGCCCTCCGCTCCGTGTACTTCTTTTTTTTTTTGTGTTTTATATGTCCTGGGTATCTTACAAGGCCATTTTCGAGTAAAGTAATAATTGTGGAGTCATAAGATCCACCTGCACCAGGAAACATAAAAAAATGGCGACCTGACCAGTGATTCTCGTAATGATTGCATCCCCCTCTTCCCCTTTGTTGTTTGTGTTGCAATTTGTGAAATCAGCAATTAGCTCAGCTAAGCTGGATACGAGACAGATTACGAACCTTTGAAAAAGCCAGCGCAACAGGCCAAAAATTCTGTGTAAGTAAACTGTGTTTATTTAGCGTAGGACGCTGTAGAAAACGTGACTAGTCTAGGAATTTTTTTATATAGTAGGGCGCATGTCCGAGGAAAACGAGAGAGAATCGCTGAAACTTAGCTTTGGAAGCCTTTGCACGCGGCTTGCATGCCATTCATTAGGTTATACAGGTGATAAATCATTAAAGGAATAGTGCGCATATTCCTCCTGTAGAAACGAGTGATTTCGAAACCGAATCATTAGATATAGGCGCGAGACCTCGACGTCAACCAAGTGTTCGAAAGTCAGATTAGCATTGCTGACGCATTTTTACCCTCTCTCTCGTTTTAGAAATAGGAGCGAAAGCGTATATTATACGCCCAGGACGAAAAGGGTCAACAACCGTCGTCTGTTCCCTCATTTCGGGGAAGTCCCCGGGTGTTTCGTTCATTCATTTGGCGCAGACGGCCTTGACCGTCCATTCCGTGGCCCAGTTAGGAAAACATTTGTTTGTTTGATTTGCTTCGCTCTACCAAATTTTGCATTGTTGGGGGTCTGACATTATATGTTCTGTATTGTTCTGTTTTTCTGTGGTTTTGTTTTGTGCTGTTACTACGGCTGCGTGTGTTGCCTATCTGTTGTGATTGTGGGATGGCCCCCCCCACCTAATTGTCCTTGAGAATAACACTTCTCCCATAAGTCATTAAAACTAGCGCCCTCGCTGATCAGACGTCGTTTGTGCGGAAATTCCCGGGCGCCTATATATTCTATTCTTGTCCCCAATAAATCCGTGTCGTCGGTCCGTTGGTGAGACCGATTCATTTTCCATTCAGTCCCCAAGTGAGCCCGTTTTGTCGGTAATTCAGGGAGACCTAAATATATATCCCAATCTAGTCCCCAAGTAAGCCCGTTTGTCGTTAATCAGGAGACCAATCATTACTAACTTATCGTCCCCAATCAGCCCATTTTGTCGGTAAATCGGGAGACCAATCATCGCTAATTCATCGTCCCCAATCAGCCCGCTTCGTCGGTAAACCGGAGACCAATCATTGCTAACTAATCGTCCCCAATCAGTCCGCTTCGTCGGTAAATCAGCCCTGACCAGTCATTGCTAACTTATCGTCCCCAATCAGCCCGCTTCGTCGGTAAATCGGGAGACCAATCATTGCTAAATTCATCGTCCCCAATCAGCCCGCTTCGTCGGTAAATCGGGAGACCAATCATCGCTAATTCATCGTCCCCAATCAGCCCGCTTCGTCGGTACATAGGGAGACCAATCATTGCTAAATTCATCGTCCCCAATCAGCCCGCTTCGTCGGTAAACCGGGAGACCAATCATTGCTAATCCTCGTCCCCAATCAGCCCGCTTCGTCGGTAAATCGGGAGACCAATCATTGCTAAATTCATCGTCCCCAATCAGCCCGCTTCGTCGGTAAATCGGGAGACCAATCATCGCTAATTCATCGTCCCCAATCAGCCCGCTTCGTCGGTAAACCGGGAGACCAATCATTGCTAATTCATCGTCCCCAATCAGCCCGCTTCGTCGGTAAATCGCGAGACCAATCATTGCTACTCATCGTCCCCAATCACCCCGCTCCGTCGGTAAATCGGGAGACCAATAATTGCTAACTTATCGTCCCCAATCAGCCCATTTTGTCGGTAAATCGGGAGACCAATCATCGCTAATTCATCGTCCCCAATCAGCCCGCTTCGTCGGTAAACCGGGAGACCAATCATTGCTAATTCATCGTCCCCAATCAGCCCGCTTCGTCGGTAAATCAGGAGACCAGTCATTGCTAACTTATCGTCCCCAATCAGCCCATTTTGTCGGTAAATCAGGAGACCAATCATCGCTAATTCATCGTCCCCAATCAGCCCGCTTCGTCGGTAAATCGGAGACCAATCATCGCTAACTTATCGTCCCCAATCAGCCCATTTCGTCGGTAAATCGGAGACCAATCATACGTCCTTTGAAAAAGTGTCCAAGATTCCCACAGCTCTGGGAAATTAATTCTGTGTTACTAGCGTCCTCTCCGCCTGCAAAATGTCGACACGGTCTCAGCAGGCGAGGATTTCAAGTTCTTCATGTCCTCAGGGAAGGAACTCGGCCTTTCCGGGAGAGAACTAGAGACTGGGAACAGGAGAGGATGGACGCCATACAGGCAGAACGACAGGCTCAGGAGAGACGAGAAGAAGCCATGCACGGCAGGAACAAGAAGCAGAGAGGCTGGCTCAGGAGAACGGGAAGATTTATGACAGGAACGTGAGGCAGAAAGACTAGCCCAGGAGAAACGAGAAGAAGCCGTGAGGGAAGAAAGGGACAAGCAGCGTGCCCATGAACTCGCAATGCTGCAACAGAGTGGCCCTTCGCCTCCACCTGCCCCCAGGGGAATGAGTGCCTTCAGCCAGGCTATCGCCTGCATGCCAAAGTGGACGGAGGCCGAGCCCGAGTGTGGCTCGACAGCGCCGAGACAGTGTTAAAGGCCTGCCCCTGAGTGCCGCCGAACTCTCCCTGGTGTTGGGCAAGTTCCTTGGAGGAAGGCCCTGATTGCCTACAGGGCCCTCCGCCGGAGGAGCAGGAAAAATTGGGAGGTCGTACGCCAGACTATTGCCAAGGCGTGCGAGATAACCCCTGAACGCTGGAGGAGGCGCTGGCGCGGGCTGGTGAAGGAGGCCAATCAAACCTGGGCAGACTGGGCCTACAAGTCCGAGCGTGTCCGTGCCAAATGGTTCGAGGCCGTGGGGTTACGACCCTCAACGATGCTATCGAACAAATACAAATAGAGAACTTCCTACTCTACACCCCCGGCCCTCGCCACGCACATCGCCGAGAAGGAGCCCCCACCTTAGCTGATTGCTGCCGAATAGCGGATCTATGGGACACCCATCACCCCAGGAGGCTCGCTGCAGCGCAAAAATTACGCCACCCCGCCTACCTATCGGGTGCCCCTCCGCCGAAGAATGGGCAATCACAGAAGCCCGTCGTGTGCGGGTTCTGTAAAAGATCGGGCATGCCAGAGCAATGCCGCAGTAAACCCCCGCGTCTCTCTCTCCCGGACAGCCCCCAAATAAGTCGCCTGCGCCCTCTGCCGGGGGCAGTGCGAAGATTTCAGCCAAACCTTTTGCACGGCGTGCAAGGTTTATAGCCACTCTTCCTCATGGGCAAAATGCCTAGAAATAATAAGGCAGGAACTCCCGCCATCGCCCTGGCAGTAACGAATCCCGAGTCCTTAGGCCCTCCTGCCGAGGTCCCATCTATGTGGCACCTCCTCGAGGTAAATACTCAGCACGCCAGGTCAAGGCATTTGACGACTCTGGCGCGCAAATTTCCCTCATAAGGAGGACAAAGTTCCCTATGGAGCTATAATGAACCGACGCAAGCTCGTCACCATTGAGGGCATTAACAATTTTAAAATGATCCTCCCCTACGGTCCAACTGAGGTCACCCGACCCCACAGAGCCAGGACCCTTCGTCTTGCCGTGGCGAAACACATTCCAGGAGACTATGACGTCCTCCTGGGCCAAGACTTACGTCCCATTTCAAGCCACCACCATTCCGGGTCCCCATTCCCCAATAAATCATCCAAATCCGAGTCCAGTGCCCGGCACAGCATCCGTGCCAGTGCCGAGGCCTCAGCCAGATCTCCCTTCAGGAGAATCTCGGCCTTCAGCTCCTCTGCCAGTGCCCTTCGGCGCACTGAGCAGTGCCAGTCCCCGTCCGTCCAGACAGACGAGACCACCACCACATCGCCACCAGCGCCAGTGCCAATGTCAGTGCCTGAGCTGGTCACCTGCAAGCAAGTCGACCCCGCCCCCTCCGGCCGTCCCCTCTCTCTGCGCCGCCGCGCCAGATTCTTCCGTACGAGTCATGATTCTGCCCCGCCTTCCTGGGCGATGAACTCTGCGATCTCGCCGGTTAATGTCCGAGATGGCAAACAAAATTCCTGGGTCAGTTGTCGCAGCAGCTGACCCAGATGGCACCCCTTGCCGCCCTTTGGCCTCGGGCCCTCCGATTCCCGGCCAAGGACAACGGTCCAGGAGGAGGTTCGCGGCGGAGTTACCACGGGTGTGGGCGATCGCAGGTAGTCCACAAGGCCCCGAGCTCTTCTGGCCCCTGTGCAAACTTGGCATAGGGCCCCCTTCTTCATTTTGAACGTCTTGGCACCTTTCATCCAGGAGAGGATGCCAAGGCCTTCCATATCCTTCTTCCTTTCCTTTGGAATTTCTATCCCTCATCCTTCTCTATCGATCTTTCCTTCACACTTTCCCTTACTTACCACATAGCGGCAGTTAACATATGGGATATCATCCCTTTTGAAATGCATAAATAATTTTATTTTGAAGCAGTAAGAGAGACAGAGTGGGAAGTGGCACAAATTACACCCGTCCTTTGGCACAAGGCAGGCGTGTCAACTCTTCCTGAAGGGTCGCGCCCTTTGGGTTTCTTTCCCCGCCCTTGGGCTGAGAGTTAGCTCTGACCGTCGTCTGTTGGCGACGGAAGTTAGATAAAGAAGTAAATCATAAATACCTCACTCTGTTATCCTTTATTTTTTTACGTATATTATTTACTTTTGCATTTAATCTTTTCTCATTTTTTTTTAACGAATCTCGAGGCACAAGACTCCTGCCCTTACAATTTTAACGTTGCCTTTTAATCACCCGTGTGTTCCGCCCTTTAGTATGAAGTAATATCCTTCGTTTGTTGTTCTGTGTAGTTTCCTTTTTTTATTTACATTTTTTTTTTGTTGAGTTATTCCTGTGGAGAATGTTAGCCCTGTCCATTTTCCCCTTCATTTGTTTATCCTCCCATTCATACGTCAGTAGTCTATTTATAGCTTACACCCGAGTTGTAAGCTGCAGGCGTAAAAATTTAGCGTCATTTAAGTTGGCGAGTTAAAACCCGCGAATAATCTCTTTGCCTCACAGCTGTCAAGTTCTTGTCCCTTCAGATTAGCGTTCGTGGGAAATATTAGTTATGCTCGTCGAGCTTGTGAACAATTGGAGGTCGATTGAAAAAGAAGAATTGAATTCTATTATTACAATTTTGGTAAAGGGGATATTATTTAATACCTACAGTGTATTGTCACGAATGCCGCCTCTTCAAGGCACAACTAATAGCATGCCTGTAATTCCAGGATAGCATTAAGGAATCAGTGGGTTTACATTTGTTTCCTTTTAAATTCTGCCTTGTATGTTTTATTTTGTTGTTGTTATTTTGAAATTTTGAAGTGTTCTTTGTTTATTTTCTTTTGAGCGCCTTATTACCCCAGTAAAGTAAATCGAATAAAGAATGGGTAGAAACAGTACTTAGGAAGTATTTGAGCAATAATTAATTTGCAAGCAAGTTTACCCTTTTATTGTATATTCTAAATTGCACTCTGCTCCTAAAGTAAACCTTCAGTTTGTTATTGATTAGTGTGGCATCAGAGTTTTACAAATAAAGTAAAGTAAAGGTTGTAGCAAAGTAAAAGATAGAATAAAGTCGAACGTTTTCTTCGCTCATTTTTGCTTTTGTCAATATTCGCACCCGTTTATAGGTGTGAATATTATCTTGCCAGGGAGCTGTAAAGTAGCGCCAAAATCCGCTGGGAAACTCTTCTCCTTCCCTGCTTTGGGTTGGTTTGAACCTTTGAAGGTCGGGGTATAGGGGCTCAGAGAAATATAATAGTTTGGGGACAGTAAACTGGCTTTGCACTGTTTTCTTTGGTACAGGGAAAGAAAATCGTTTTCTATGATATCGGGTCGGCGACCTGGGTCAGGACATCGCCCCCTACCCCTGTCCAGAAGCAATAAAAGGTCAGGGCCAGGACAGCTCTCCCTCACACGCGATTGCTAGTTTAAGCCGAGAACAAGTCAAGTCTCGGTCCTTTGCCCCTGCCCTCCTCTTCCGCTCGCCGCCACGTGGATCCCATCGCGCCCTGTGTGCCCGTGTTCCATTCCACGTGGCCTTAGAAGACTGCAAGGGGGATTGCAAGTCTCCCACACGCGAGCTGACATTAAACGGCGGCCTTTTCATCATCCCAAGGGCGCCCTTTCCACCCCAATCTACGACTTGAAGAAATACCTTGGAGAGGGAGGCTACCATTTGTCACGCTCCCACACGTGTTTCGGCAGAAGACGTCGTCATCCCTACGCCCCTACAAATGTGGTAATGTACCCAAAACGAGTTGCTAGTCACGATTACCTAGCCCTTTTGCATTTATTAATCTCTGGGCCTATAACTTTGTGTTCCCTGATATTCCTTGGTTCAAGCCAGGCCCACGTGTTCACAGCTTCTTTCCTCTGAATCACAAGTAACGCCTCAGGGAGTCCTTGGCGCCTTCAGTGCACCCCCTGAGTAATTCAATCCCCAAATTCCAGCATTAGATGTGTAACG
>NC_089752.1:61280319-61287819 GCF_040412425.1 Macrobrachium rosenbergii
TCAGGTCAACTAGACACCCCACATTTGGAGTTTCCCTATTCCTTGTCTAAGACCCACCCCCTCGGATCTTAATCCCGTTTCCTGGGAACGGTGATTCTCACTCTCTCTTCCTCTCTCTCAGGACCCTGGTGTTGGGATTAGTGGATTAACGGCTAACAGCATAGCCAGAGGACACCATTAGCAAGGAGAAAGTTGGTGTGAGGACAGACCCTACCTTCCAAGGATTGGCGCCAGAAATTAAGGTTCCCGTAGGGGGGTAGCACCGTCAGTGCACTTCATGTGGTGCAATGTAGGCATTACTTAAGGTTCTGTGCAGCGTCCCTTTGTCCCCTAGCCTCAACTACTCCCGTTGCTTTTACGGCACCTCCATTCGTATTCTCTTCCTTCCATCTTACTGTCCACCCTCTCCTAACAATTGATTCATAGTGCAACTGCAAGGTTTTCCTCCTGTTACACTTTTCTAACCTTTTCGCTGTCAATTCCCATTTCAGCGCTGAAAGGCCTTAGTTGCCCCAGTGCTTGGAGTATGCCTAAAATCTATAAATAAATAAATCAGAAATTAAGGTGATGTGCCATGTGGGAACCGCATGGCCCCAGCTCCCATCATGCATTTGCGACCCATGGGTCAGACTTCATTAAAGGGAGCAGCTGACCAGCACCCAAGAGAGACCAACTTGAGATTCCGAGGGAAGTAGACAAGAGGTGCCACAGCCTCACTCCTTCACCTCCATTTATCTCCTGACTTAGCATCCACTAGTCATAGCTCTGGCCCCCTCCCCAAGTGCCATAGTCCGTCGTCAATAGCTCAGGGAGACGTCCTTGAGGGCAAGGTAATGTGAGACGTTGAGATTGCAGGTCACCTTTCCTTCTTCTGTTACTAATTTTCATTATATCTTCCTTTCCATACCTGGAGTGATATTAGTGACCTGTTTGTTGATTATTATTCTGCATTGATGAAGTGTTATTGTTGTGGTTGTGAATATTTATGAGAGAGGAATCCCTGCCTTCAGCAGAACCTCCTCAGTGCCAAAATCCATTCATAAGGTAACCTCTAGACTGTGTCATTGCAGATCATACCCGACATTGTGAACCGACTCTGCCCCAATTGTATGCTCCCATTGAGCCCACTGAGATGGGAGTGTTCTTGTAGAATCTTCCTGCATCGAATGCCAAGAAGGCCCTCTCGCCCATAGAAGTAATTTATATATCCTGTCAGTCCCCCTTCAGTAGTTCAGGCTCACATTCTGCTTGTGTTTTGTCCCCTTTTAAAGTAATTTTTGTCAAGTGTTTTTTCAAGTATCACCCATTGCTGTGTTGTATCAGGACCTTAGCTGCCCTCCATAACCTTGAAATAATTGTCAGTACATTCTTGTCATTATCTTGAGGCCTTCTATTATAATTACCTGTATAACTGATTGACTGAATGATACTGTTATGTGTGGAAGCATGGTCAGATGAGACCTCACCCCCGCTTTTGTGCCAATGAACTCAAGGCCCTGCAGTCACATCTAGCATTTGGCGATCTGGCCTAGCATATATCTTGCACATTGAATAATATTGCAAAAGATTGCATTTGCAATGTCCTAATTAGCATTCACTAGAGGAATATTACAAGATTGAGACAAACCTAATTTTTCATAAGCATACAATCAGACAGAAAGGTACACAGTGTAAGTATTTAATTTCATATTATACCATTGATAGAATCATTCATGAAAGGGAATTCATAACTAACCAGAGTAAATTGCATGCGACCAAAAGTGTACGAAGTCTATCTGCCACCAGACAAAGAGTTGCCATTCACACACAAGTTTGCTGCTATTGCATGTTAGCGAATTGCATGTCTTAAGTGATAGGACTTAGCTAGGCAGTACAGTGAAGTATTAACAGAAGGGAAAGTGCAACTGATTCCCGCATAAGTGTCTCAGACAATTTGGAGTCTGAATAGATAGGAACACTGAATCTGGCAACCAGTTAGGAACAACAGGACATCTAGATTTGATCATACCATGAGTAACCAGTTAGGGAGTTAGGAATATATTTGGTCTTGCTAATATCGAATTCCCCAGTTCATTTACACAAGTACAAATTTTGCATTGAAGATTACTGAATTGATTTCACATTTTATATGCACCCCACTGAGGTAACAAGAGTCATGTTCAAAAAATTAGTATAAGTCTCTGGGCATCTCGGAAGGCAGATACAGGTCGAGACAGAAAATCCGCATACACTCTGAATGAGGCAAGCATGTGCAGAAGCCCAGTCTGCTGAGAGATTGAACGAAAAATGTCATATTGTTTGCTAAATTTCCAAAATTCCCTGCATGAGACTTGGAAATTCTGTTATGCTCTCCTACCAAAACGATCGTTCATGCATTTTATTCATCTCATTCATTCATTATATAGGTCACATTATACTTGTACACCAAAAGGGCAACACTAAATTTAAAACCCCCAAACACGTGTAAGTAACTCCCAATAATATCTACGTGTCTCTCATTACTAAAATTCCATTGAGGCTTACCCCCTATTATTTTGATTGATTACTGATTGATGAACATGCTCATGGCGAGCCCCTCTTGACTGATTGATGAACACGCTCTTGATGAGGTGCTTTGATTGACTGATGAACCTATTCATGACAAGCCCCTCTTGAATGATTGATGAACACGCTCATAACGAGCACCCCTTGATTGATTGATGAACATACTCATGGCAAGCCCCTTTTGATTGAACCTTGTTTGGACACACTCATGACAAGCCATTTTAATTAGCACAACAGCAGTGACTTCTGTAGTAACCCCCCCCCCCCAACAGCGATTAACCCTCTCATTCTGAGTGCCAGAACTGATTGATTGAGAGTTCTGCGGAACATCCCCCTCCACGCGAGGCACCTCAAAGGAACATTGTATTTTGATTGATTGAATGATTGATGATTGATTGAACCTATAACCTCTGCACTATAGCTGGTACTGTCCGTGTGCATGTTAACCTCGTTCATTGAATGACCCTTGAGTTCTCCAGAACATGCACCCTGAGTGCCATTTGAAGAAGTGCCAAGTCCCTTGCGTGAGACTCTCAGCGACTACTGCCGCCTCTTGGATGAGTGGGGCACATTCCATCCTAACGTGAGTTCCCTGAACCATAAGATCCACCCACAGAGCAATGGCTATGGGTCACAACAGCTGAAGAATGCCACCCTCGTATGACAGCATTGCAAGAAGAGTGGCCATTCCACCGAACAGAGCAGCTCCAAGCCCAACGCTCCCCCGAAGCAACCCTCCAAGCAAGCTGATGGGACCCCTCCCCATAGGAGGTCTGCTCCCAGCACTACTGCATCCTCCTCAAAGTCCACCCCAGCTGCTGCCCCGGCGAGGTCTTACCATGACACCCTCTGCGTAAACTGGTGTCAGAAGGGCCACTGATCTGCACCCTCCGAGGATGCAAGAAGTACTCCCTCCTGTAGGCAGTAGTAAATCTTGCCCTAGGTGGCCATCCTGTTGAAGGGGTAACCAGATCGTACAGGGTGGGGCAGAACCAATTGAGCAGTTTTGAGGAGATATAACAAAGTAATGGAGGTACATAGAGAAGAAAGTGTATTATTCTCGAGGTTAGTATAATATACCATTTACAATTCTTATGTTCTGAAAATAATGTCAGCAAGATGGCGGCCGTATGGGCCTATCACTCCAAATTTTGAGATTGCACACCAAACCGTAAGCTTAGGGGAATGTAGCGGTCTTTCCTGGATGATTTGGGGGTTATGTTCAGCCCAATAGCGGAAATTTTGCTTATTTACAGCCCCACAGAGGTGAAAATGTGCTTCATCACTACTGAAGAACGCTGCCTCGGGAACAATGTTTTCAAGCATGTTCTCACACAGATTTTGGCAATTGGCAAAGTCTGCTTGGTTCAGTTCTTGAGCCATCATCATTTTGTAAGGATGGAAATTCAAATCCATATGCAGAATCCTCCTCAAACTGCGTGAGGAGATTTGCAAAGCTACGGCATGCCTTCGTGCGGAACGTCTTGGCGACTGGATGATTGCTGCTCTCACCCTCTTGACATTTTCTGGTGTTCTGATGGACCTGCGTCGGCCATGTGTATATGTTCTTAGTGTGCTACCAGTTGCCTCCAACTGCCCAACCCAGGACCGAATTGTGTTCGCCTGAGGAACAGCATTGTTGCGTGGAATATTGAACCGTCGCCGAAAAGCTCTCTGCGTTGCAATCACAGATTGATTGTTCTCAAAATATGCATGCACAGCAAAACCACGATGTACTCCCGTCCACACCATGTCGGCTACTGAAATGGGGATATCTGAGGAGGCCAACAACACCACCCTCCCCCCACTCCCCTCCCTTCCCCTCGAGCATTGGCTCTTGTAAACTGCTCAATTGGTTCTGCCCCACCCTGTATGTGCTTATCGCACCCCCCGACGGCTCCTCACTGCCCCAAGAATGGCCGCAGCTAGTCGACACGGGTGCATCTGTCAACATCATTTCCAAGGATCAGGTGACCCCGGGTGTCATTATCAACAAAGATGAACAAGTGAGGGTTGGCTGGCTGAGTGGCCGAATAGAGGTTGTCCCAACGGTGTGTTTGTAGGGCATCGACTGGCGATCCGCCGTGAAAGCGAACACCTGTTCCGGGTGGTGACGTTGATCGCTGTGACCTACCCTCTCTTCTTGGACAAAAGCATCCAGAGCTGGCTCTGCCTCCAGTTACACCTGGCCCCACTACCGGATGAACCCCCTCCTGGTTCCAAAGACCCAGCTGACCCCCTCCAGGCTGGTTCTGCCCTTGCACTGCTACTACGGCCGCTGTCTCTGCCCGACAACGTGCAAGGCTCTACTGACCCACCTGCGGCACCAGCTGTCCTAGTCACAGGAGTGGATGCTTCCACCCCAGGTCTGTGCCGGGAGGAACTGATAAGGGCACAGAAGGAAGACACTCACCTATGACGCCTCTGGACTGACGCTCACAAGATGGAGGAGGAACTTCTGGATCTTGTGTAGGACGCCTACCTGATAGATGACAACGTACTCTACCGGCTAACCCGGGGATGGCACGAGCCTGGCCAGGCGATTCATCGCTGGTAGTAGTACCTCGTGCCCTTCAGCCAAAGCTCATCCAACTGGCTCACGACGGGATAGTGGAGCGATTCCACCAAACCCTTGGCACCACATTAGCTAAACTCAAGCATGAAGGGGGAGGAACTTGGAAAGAGAAACTCCCTTACAAGTTTTTCTCCATCTTCCAGGCTTTTCCTAAATCTACAGAGTAATTGTTAACTTCAAGACCAAGTGCAGAATATTCTCCGTCTGAATGTTGTAATCAGACAGTGTGTGCACATCTTCAAGCTGTTTACCAGCAAAGATCAACCTCTATTGGTTTAGTGAAGATCATAATAAGACAATATCAAGATTTAGTGAAGTGTTTCCTTTACAACGACAGTTACAAAGTGTAACCAGTTATAAGTGTTACCCACCGAAGATTCAGTCACTCCACATGCAAATCTCCACTCCGAAAATAAAGACAGTTTAAAAAAATAAAAAAAGCTCAACAACAAAAGAAGACGTGTTTTACCCTTCAAAGAAGAGAAAATAAATCAGCAAGAAGACGAAGTAAACTAGGGCCAGTGTAACTGGTTCAAATGACTCCCCCTAAATGTGACTCCCAGAGTCACTTGAAACTAGTTTGACAGGACTCCCCAGTCAATTGAAACTAGCTTGACAGCACTCCCCCAGTCATTTGAAACTAGTTTGACAGCACTCCCCATCAGGTTGAAATGACTCCCATTTTTGAACGCTCAGAATAGAAAGAATACAAAATTACAAAATTCCAAATACACGCGAACAACGACGTTGAAGTGAAACCCTGACTTGTTCTCAAGATACACTGTCTCGTTAACTACACTCTCTTTCGGTTTAAGGATGTGCCATGTGTGAGTTGGACCGAACTTGGCCCACACAAACACGTTCACATTGAACAGGTTGGCTGCCGCTAATATCTCCGTTTAGTCCACCAGACTTTATCCTGATGCACTGAATCATCTCTGGTCTTTTCGGTGATGCTAGCATAATCACATTAAACTCCTGATGACGGCGTGTTGGTCCTCTTCTCCGGTGATGGCATATGACAATGAGCGCAAGAGACAGTTTCCGTCTCCTTCAATGTCCTTAATTAAATAGAAGCGGTCCGCTGGTGTTCTTGAAAATTTTATTTATTTTCCCGGATGGACCTGGCTACTTCTTTCTAAATTTCAGGCGTCCAGAGTTGTTGCAGATGTCTCGCTGCTTTGCGACCGTCAAAGGACAGACAGAACTTGTAACCAATCTCCTGTTGCTCATCTCCGACGATCTGGACACCTGTATTATCAATGATACTATTACATTATTATTCCATTATCGTTTCATTTACCACATCTCTCTCTCTCTCTCTCTCTCTCTCTCTCTCTCTCTCTCTCTCTCTCTCTCTCTCTCTCTCTCTTGTGTATGGTCTCATATGGTTAGATACGCCATAGCTTAGGTTATAACCTGTACTGTATGTACATGGTTTATTTAGCTACGCAATGCGTAGTTGAGTTGACTGGGGGAGTCCTCTGAAACGGGGAGTCATTTGAACCGGTTACACCGGTTTATGACTAAATTCACCCAGCAAGAAAGAGAAGAAAGAACAGAGAGAAATTTTACGTAGGCAGCTGACGCAGAGAAATTGATACGCATTTTCCCCCGCATGACGTAAGAGAGAGAGAGAGAAAGAAGTCTCATCCATATTTCGTCACCCTACTGTCGTTACAACGGCTAAAAGACACTTAATGCAAAATCAGTGCAGTGTCAATTCAAGAAGAAAGAACATTGAAGAATAGATAGCGGAAGAAGAATTTCCCAGCCAGCAGAGGAAAAGAAGATAAGCATTTTCACTCAGCGAGAGAGAGAGAGAGAGAGAGAGAGAGAGAGAGAGAGAGAGAGAGAGAGAGAGAGAGAGAGAATGTCCCAACAACACAGAAGAGGAAAAGCAGCCAAGAAGATCGCACGCCCATAGACGACGCCCAGATTCGAAGACGGCAAGTTAAGTACAAGGTCCTTGAATATTCTCACATATACACACACTTAAGATTTTTTTTTTAATAAAGCTAACTTGATGCGAATACTTCTGTTTGACATTTTCGAAGACACAAAAGACTAGCACTTGAGATTAAATAGACACTAATTTTTTTTCTTGGCAACGATTTTTCCCATTTTTTTCTAATTAGTATTAATCATTTACTAAAATTACTCAGCATTTGTATTTACCAACTCGTATTGTATTTTGTTTTACTTTATTTTAAAACATTCTTAATTGTTTAGAAATCTTTGGGGGAGATTTTAAGTGATTGTTAACTTAACTTTAAATTAAGGTGGAAGAGTGTATAATTTTTTTTTGTGAGATTCTTCAATATCTGGTTTGACATTATATTTTTAAGAGCTATTACTGCCATAACTCAATCACAATTCAG
>NC_089752.1:61290319-61295319 GCF_040412425.1 Macrobrachium rosenbergii
GTCCAAACTAGGTCGGACCGAGAGAGAGAATCAGGCCTTCGCACCCTTCTGCCTATCGTCTTTATATATTAGTGAATTGTGAAGACTGCTATTATCAAGACTTCCGATCGTCCGTTGTATGTGCAAACAACCTGTCGTCCACGGTAAGTCTGATTTTGGTTCAAAACTTCGTCGATTTACTAGTCTCTTTTTTTTCTGTACTTCCATTTCCCTTTGTTTCATTCTTTCGCCACCATAAAAACCCCAAGCCCATTTCGCTTTCACGAAGTCTAGATTAAGCATAATTTATATTGGTTAGCGACATTCAACTATTACAGTGAATTACCTAGGAAATAGGGAAGGTTAAGCAAGTCATTTTATTCTTTATGCTGCCTTGTGTCTCGAATCCATTGTTCGGAAGAGCCGTTGTGTTTTTAATACCATATTAACTAGTAGAGATTGACTGCATCCGAAGTCGGGAGACGTTTATCATAAAGTCTTTATTCATTGAATATTCTTTGTGTTGAGGTTAATTTCCCTCGGCTGGTGACCTTGATGATTTAAACAGCTGTCTTTGAGGTTAATTTGTAGCTTCACTGACAGATTACGTGTATCCTTGGCACGCAGGGCCTTATAAAAATTGCGTTTATCAAGTAATAAACTCATCAGCCAAGAGACGACGAACTTATTATCACTAAAAAATTCCCCTTCGGTGACATATATGAAAATATATTATTTCCGAGGTAGAGCGAATTGGATATTAAAGGACGTTTTTAGCTTACTGATTGAATATGAACCACGGTGATGTGATAAAAAAAGTCATAATATGGCTGCGTGCGACAAACGCACTACATGGTTAGCATGGCAGAGGTGGGTGAATATCGCCTCCAAATACAAACACCTGAGTTCGGCCAGGCGATTTGTATGCGGGAAGGCGATATCCACTTATACCTCACTTGCTGGCCGCGTGGGTTAAAATGCGTCCACTGTAGTCCTGAGTTCTTGCCTTCGCTGGTTCGAGCCCACGAGACGACAAACTTATTGTCACTAAAAAATTCCCCTTCGGTAACATATATGAAAATATATTATTTCCGAGGGTAGAGCAGAACTGGATATTAAAGGATGTTTGTAGCTTGCTGATTGAATATGAATCACGGTGATGTGATAAAAAAAGTCATATATATATATATATATATATATATATATATATATATATATATATATATATATATATATATATATATATATATATATATATATATATATATATATATATATATATATATATATATATATATATATATATATATATATATATATATATATATATATATATATATATATATATATATATATGTATGTTTGTTTGTATGTATGCATGTATATATATATATATATATATATATATATATATATATATATATATATATATATATATATATATATATATATATATATATATATATATATATATATTTGTAAATTATATAATTGCCAGAGAGAAGAAGCAGTCAAACAGACTGCAACATTCGTGTCATGCTAGTGAAGTAAGGATGAATCATTGTGCATAAAGCTTCGAGAACTTTAGTCATATATTTGTGTATATTTTACATAACCGCATTTTTTTATTTCATCAAAATTAACGTTGATTTTGTTTAACGACAAAGTTCTCAATTCATACAAGTATATAAAACCACATATTTAGTTATAAACGTATACAGCATTACTGGCAAAGTGGAATACAATCACGATCTATTCTATGGAGGCAATTCCCTGATGCAATATATAAATAACTCTTAGGAATATTAGAATAGCAATAATTCTTAGAGGCAACGACGCGGGTCGGCAAGCCTACATTAAATTCCATCTACGCTACAGAGGACTCTTTTCATAGGACCCGCGTTCCGTAGGATTCCCTTTTCACGCATTCCCTCAGATCCTCAAGGATATTGTCAGAGCATGAGGAAAAAATCCTCTACTCGCATATAACGTACGAGAGAGAGAGAGAGAGGAGAGAGAGAGAGAGAGAGAGAGAGAGAGAAGGGGGTGGGGTACGTGCATAGATCCTTAGAAAGGATTGGAGCAAGGCTGAGAGTCCTAAGTTCATATAAACAAAAAACATAATTAGGAGAGAGAGAGAGAGAGAGAGAGAGAGAGAGAGAGGTGGCACTTGCACAAATCTTAGATATGATTGCAGCAAGTTTGAGAGTCCTACGTTAATATATACTAAGAATGATGATTCTAAGGAGAGAGAGAGAGAGAGAGAGAGAGAGAGAAATGAATCCCATAATGAATAACCATTCCCTGGTCGTGCTAAGATGCGTAAAAGGACGAAAAAAGTTCTTTACTCTTCCAAGAACAAAGGAACCAAAGAAAAAATAAGGAAACAAACAACACGGTCTTAGAAATCCATCTGCCTACTCACCTCATTAAATAACAGAATTTCTCTTGTCTCCCTTTTGAAGTCAAGTCCTCCCTTAGAGCTGGGTATGGAGAGAGAGAGAGAGGGTGGTGGGGGAGAGATTGACGATAGGCTGAACTCGTATTCGGAAAGACTGTTAATATATATATATATATATATATATATATATATATATATATATATATATATATATATATATATATATATATATATATATATATATATATATATATGTAATTCTAATAGCCACAATGCCCTCTTAACTTCTCGAATTCTTCGCTTTTTGGATATGCTTGTAACTACGAAGCCAAGAAGTATCCAAACGGAAGAAATTGAAGAGCCTGTGAACGACCGGCGTTCACGAAACTCTTTCAATTCCGTTTTGATACTTTGGCTTCATAATTACAAGCATATCAAAAAAGCATAAAAATTCGAAGAGTTAAGAGAGGCATTAATAACTATTAAATACATATGTGTCTAGTAAAAGTGACCAGTAGATTCTACATATATATATATATATATATATATATATATATATATATATATATATATATATATATATATATATATATATATATATATATATATATATATATATATATATATATATACATATATATATATATATATATATATATATATATATATATATATATATATATATATATATATATATATATATATATATATATATACTGTATATATATATATATATATATATATATATATATATATATATATATATATATATATATATATATATATATATATATATATATATATATATATATATATATATATATATATATATATAAATATGACTTTTTATCACATCACCGTGATTCATATTCAATCAGTAAGCTACAAACGTCCTTTAATATCAATTCGCTCTACCTCGGAAATAATATATTTTCATATATGCTACCAAAGGGAATTTTTAGTTGATAATAAGTTCGTCGTCTCGTGGGCTCGAACCAGCGAAGACAAGAACTCAGGACTACAGTGGACGCATTTTTCGGCGTGGGTTAAAATGCATCCACTGTAGTCCTGAGTTCTTAACTTCGCTGGTTCAACCCACAGGCGATGAACTTATTATCAACAAAAAAACTCCTTCGGTAACATATATGAAAATATATTATTTCTGAGTAAAGCGAATAGATATTAAGAACGTTTGTAGCTTAATGACAATATGAATCACGATGATAATAAAAGTTTAAGAAGCAGGCAAAACTGCTAACCATGGTATGCAGATTTGTAAGCACCACAATACTTCACCTTACAAAACTTCTTAGCATGGCTTTGCCTATTACAATTATAACAATACCCTTGATATCCTGCACCTGTAGAAGTCTTATCATCTCTGTCTTGGCACATAACCTCATAATTATGGAATCAGAATTACTCTATGTATGATGCTTTGGAATAGCCCCGGAAGAATTTGGCATCCCATCCAAAAAAGAGCTATCTACTGTAGGGCATTTCGACATGTGCTTACGAATTTGAGAGAACAGTAAATTCTCGTCCAATCCCCTTCCTATCTCCTTGTCAAAACTATTTACGATAGCATCAGGGACGTCACTCAGGATCCACGCATATTGCAATAGTTTCTCAAGATTCTCCATCATAATAGAGCCTCCATTTAGCCAACCAGGATTTCTCAACTACTTCGAAAAATCCCTCATTGCATCAAAACATTTGGCACTAAACATGACCAGTGAACCATGGCCTTTACAGACCTTGAAAATAGATCTTACATCTCAAACTGCATTGCCAGCTCAAGCTATTCCATATGACACTCTTAAAAAATCCTTAAGATCGTCCCAGGTCCTACACTTCAAAAAGTGATGACTCCAGCAACACTGTCCAATATCCCCTTTATCTAAACTAAGAAAGCCTTTCGCTTCTTTGAAAGCTACCCCATCTGTTATTTTCTTGGTGACTAAAAAATTCGACATTCACTCTATAAAAATTTTGAGGAGAACTGGAAGAACTCCATCAACCAGCCCAGGAAAAGGCTGAACTCCAGCGTTTACAGGAGTAAATTTGTGCAACATTGTCACTTTATCCCTATCTTCGTTAGCCTCAGCCATATTATCGGAATGGATGACCTCCAAGTTCCAAGAACTCGACCTGATCTCAACTTAATATAACCCCAAAAATAGAAAGAGAAAAGAGAAAAAAAGTAAAAAATTCAGCAAACTCCAAACACTAACACAAATGCGAACCATTAAATCAAATTCTAAAAGTCAAATGCGAACAATGAAATAACCCTAACCGCAGATGCGAACATTTAAGAAAAAACCGTTCTAAATGCCAAATGTGAACGATAAGCAGAAATATCCCCGACAGTACTCAAAATACTTCAGTCCGCTCACACAAAGAAAATGGGCTCGAAGAGAGAAAGGGATAGCAGCATCAAGCCAGCCCCAGACTAAAATGAGGAAGCGCTCTCAATGACGTCCCCAAATCGTCACCGTTCCCCCAAGGAAAAAAACCAATCACAAAGCAACAGAACTCTCCTTTAATTAGCCCCCATTACAAGTAACTAACAAAAAAAAAAAACCATGCATGCATCTCCACACTCGCAACACACCAGTTT
>NC_089752.1:61310319-61315319 GCF_040412425.1 Macrobrachium rosenbergii
ATGGAATGTTACGAGAATGTAAGATTTTTGGCTTACAATTGCGTTTTTTGACCATTTCGATCGAGTCAAAGTTGACCGAAGGTTGAAATTTTGTCACTTATCGTGATTTATATGAAAATATTTCAGAACTGATAAGAGCTAACACCACGAGTTATTTTTTGTTGTATTCAACATGAAATTGCGCAAATTTTCATGTATAACACTTTATATAACGCCTACTATAAAATGGTGCGAAAATTACGACAAGGTGACCCAAGAAATTCTGAGATTTTCAGTAGGGTTATCGCATGTGGAGGGAAGGAAATTTTTTAAAAAAATATTCACCATAAATCAAAATATTGTGCTAGAGACTTTCAGTTTGCTGCAGAATTAAATTAAATGATTGATTGTTACTAAAATGTAAGTTTTTTACCTTACAATTTTATTTTTTTACCATTTCGGTCAAGTCAAAGTTGACTGTAGGTTGAAATTCTGTCACTTATCGTGATTTATATGAAAATATTTCAAAACTGATAAAAGCTACAACCATGAGTTATTTTTTGTTGTATTCTAAATGAAATTGCACACATTTTCTTGTAGAAAACTTTACGTAACGCCTAATATAAAACGGTGCAAAAATTACGACAAGGTGACTCAAGAAATGCTGAGATTTTCAGCAGAGTTACCGCACGCGGAGGGAAGGAAAAAGTTTTTTTCAAATATTCACCATAAATCGAAATATTGTGCTAGAGACTTTCCGTTTGTTGCAAAATTAAGGTAAATGATAGAATATTACTGTAATGTAAGCATTTTAGCTTGCAATTGCATTTTTTGACCATTTCGGTCGAGTCAAAGTTGACCGTAGGTTTAAATTTTGTCACTTATCGTAATTTATATGAAAATATTTCAAAACTGATAAAAGCTACAACCACGCGTTATTTTTTGTTGTATTTCACATGAAATTGTGCACATTTTCATGTATAAAAATTTATGTAACGCCTATAATAAAACGGCGCGAAATTTACGACAAGGTGACTCAAGAAATTCTGAGATTTTCAGCAGAGTTACCGTGCGCGGAGGGAAGGAAAAAGTTTTTTCAAATATTCAGCATAAATCGAAATATTGTGCTAGAGACTTTCGGTTTGTTGCAAAATTAAGGTAAATGATTGAATATCACTAGAATATTAGATTTTTTGCTTACCAAAAAAGACCAAATATATATATATATATATATATATATATATATATATATATATATATATATATATATATATATATATATATATATATATATATATATATATATATATATATATATATATATATATATATATATATATATATATATATATATATATATATATATATATATATATATATATATATGTATATATATATATATATGTATATATATATATATATATATATATATATATATATATATATATATATATATATATATATATATATATATATATATATATATATATATATATATATATATATATATATATATATATATATATACATACATACACACACATTCATACATACACACACACACACACACACACACACACACACACATATATATATATATATATATATATATATATATATATATATATATATATATATATATATATATATATATATATATATATATATATATATATATATATATATATATATATATATATATATATATATATATATAATATTATATTATTTTTATTTTTTGGTACAAATACGTAACTAAAAGGAATGCAGGTGAAAACCTTTTTTTTTGCATAAAACGAAATAATATACAAGACACCAATAAATACAGATATATAAAAACTTGTAATAAATATAAAACTAAATATAAAATCAAGGCAGAATACTCACTCGTAGTCCTGACTCTTCGTTCTGTTCTTGTTTTCTCCCTCCTCCATTGAAGAGTCTTGCATTTTTTTCCTCTCGACAATACGAGGCACAGGTGGAGGAGGGAGACGCTTCTCTTACTGCTGATGGGCCGCCTTCGGCGGTCCGCTGCGCCCTCCAGTGTCCCTCAGGTAGGCGCACTCCAATATATGACCGCAGAGTGGTACTTGCAGTCACACTCCCCGAACCTGCAAAGTGCTACCTTGCAGGTGCGACAGACGTACTGGGTGTCTCTTCTTCTGCCATTCATATGGCACACCTGGCACCGTTTCTGCTTACGCCCTTCTAGGAGCTCCAGTGTGTGATCCCCTGCCTGCAGCCGACACACAGGGTCCACTACCCGACGGGACATTGGAATGTGAGGGAGGGCGGCAGCAGGGGCGGCGGCATCATCAAGGGTGGCGGCAGCAGGGCAGCATCATCAAGGGCGGCGGCAGCAGGGGCGGCATCAGCAGGGGCGGCGGCAGCAGGGGCGTCGGCAGCAGGGGCAGCTTCGGCAGGAGCAGGAAGACCGAGGTTGGCCCTCCTAGCGACATCTGCCCTATCCTCTCGGGGCAGATCTGGAGCTCGGGGCAGGGGGCGGTGTTGGAAAGCCACTCCTCTGGATTAAAGTTTATGAGGGCATTCCCGGCCACCTCGAGAAACTGGATGTGGGACAACCTCCGTGTGTCCGAATTGTACCCACAGTAGAGGATGTAGGCATTCTGGAGGGCCAATTGAAGGAGGTATTTGAGGAGCTTCTGTGTCCACCTCCTGGTTCTCCTGGCGAAGGGATACTACTGGATGAGTTGATCAAAGAGATCAACTCCTCCCATGTGCCTATTGTAGTGCCCGATGACAGTAGGCCATTGGACACGAAACTCCTCATACGTAACTCGGCCCTGCCGACGTGTCTTCTTCCACTGAACAATCTCTTCTTGGATGGGCTCATGACTCATCGTAATCATGGGCATGAGTCGGACCCCCTTCCAACAGATGATGAAGACATCTCCCTTCCGCCGCCACTCTGTCTCTCCTCTTGCCAGATGTTGCAGCTGGCTAGCAAACCTCTTTAGGACATTCGGGGCCCCACGCACCAACCAAAGGGTACCACTGACGTGCACACCTGCTTCATACAGTTCCTGGGCCAGGGATACCGAGTTATAATAATTATCCATAAACAGGTGGTATCCCTGGTTACAGAAACGATCCACAAGACCGAAGACTGTCATGCAGCGTGGAGAAGACCACGACGTATTCAGTGTTGGATTCCGTCAGAAAAAATAACTTCACACCATATTTCTTTGGCTTCGTGGGGTTGTACACTTTTATACTTAGACGCCCTTTGTATGGCATCGTCCCCTCATCTAAAGAAAGGTTCTTGGAAGGAACCACGAGAAACTGGCACCATTCACGAATGTAGTCCAACACTGGGTGGACTAAGATAAGGTGGTCGGGGTTATTCCGGGGTATGGCCCTTCGGTTGAAGGCGTTGAAATACCTGTCCAACACCAGGAAACTATCACGGGGCATAATGCCAGGCACATTGGGCGTACTTAAAAAAATTCCGCCTCAATATTGCCTGACGTCGACAGCAAGCATCATTCAAAAAAATGTGGAGCCCCAAAACATGCACCATGTCCATGAGGTTGCAGCCCCACCAGCGATACGACAACGTCATCTGCAGTTCCTCACGGCAGCACCAAGCGTAATCCGCTGTCTCTGCAAAGAGGTATTCCAGCAATTCCCGTGTCAGGAAGAGCTGAATGAACCCCAGTGCAGTGAGAGGCACAGGGACAGTCAGTCCAGGTGCTGCCATGAATGGGTGCATGTTAAGTGGGGTGGGGTCCTCCAACCACCCCTCATCACTTTCGGACAAACAGCCTTCACCCAAGCTGCCGTGACGTTGCGACCTTCTACGGGCCCGTGCGTGCGCACGTGCACGGGCACGACTTTGCACTCCCACCCTCCCCACTGACCCATCTCCCTCGCTTTCACCATCACTTTCTGTCTCGTCCCCACCAGCCACAATCGGTGCCTCCTCCTCCTCCTCAGACTCTCCCTCATACGCACTGAAACCACTAAACTCCAGTTCACTTTCCTCCTGTGGCTCCCGTACGGACATTGGGGGCAAATACTCGTCATCACTGACATCAGGCGTGATGTCCTCGTCACTAGATGACCAACTGCCATCAAAATGAGGACTTTCCACATGCTCTCGATCGAGCTCCAACAAGTACTCATCAATGTCCTTTTGTTGGAGGCCTACCAAATGCTTACGGATGCCCCTCATGACACCCTGATGCTTCCTAGGGGTCGTAAAAGGCACAGGATGTGGTCCTTGGTCCCCTTCAGCCACACGTGGCCGCACAACACAGCGTTGAAAAGCTGTGTCACCTTGGGTGCTTGGTCCCTCTCCAGCATCCCAATCTAAAACTCGCCTCACACACTCACTACTGACAGGCAATACGCACCTTTCACGGTCCTGACGACGTTGGGACATCTCTGCAAACGTCCTGTTGCGTCACAAATACGATAACACTCGCAAAAGTTCTGCAAAACACGAATGCGTCAAGAAATCGCTCTCCGACGATGCGCCACTGATGCTTTGTTGTGCGAGAAGGAAGAAATTGGCGCGTGCACGGCTAGGTGACGCTTGTAAACAAAACAACAGCATGATCCGTGAACTCCCAGCATCCCTTAAGGCGCGTGATTTAAAACCTTTCGCAAACTAGGCCTATAATTATTTTTCAGCGAATATTTAAAAAAAAACATTTTGTAGTCGACGTACCTTACGTCCACTCGGCACCCAACAGACAATTTTAGTCGACGTACGATGTGTCCAGTCGGCGTTTAAGGGTTAATCTTCACTTGTGGGGAAAATCAGTTGCACGTTTACACGAGCCCTTTGAAATTTCACAGCTCCGATATTGTTAAACAGTCCCCAGCCAATCTTGTCACGAGAGCTCATTGAGGACATCCCCGCCCCCCGCCCCCCTCCCCCATTTGACTACCTGCCATGCCATTAAGGGTCACCCCCTTGACCTAACCCACACCTGTGTCTCCTCCCATTCAGCCTTGCCTCTCTACTCTAAGTATCTCAGTATTGCCCTCTCTCT
>NC_089752.1:61320319-61347819 GCF_040412425.1 Macrobrachium rosenbergii
CTGTTTTTAAAAATTTTAAATCCAAAAATTTATTGTTAAATTCAAAATTTATAACTACAATACACAATCTGAAAAATTTTCTATCACTTGAAAACAACACGAAATTTAATTAATTCTTGAGTTAAATTATTAAACAAAATTAAATCACAAAACTTTAATTTATCAAGAAATTAAATTAATCAAGCAAAATTTTAACTATCAAGAATTAATCACAAGATATGAAAAGAAAATCTTAATAAATGAAAATTTAATCAATTATGCAATGTTAAATTATTAAGAAATACTTAAAATGCTAAGTAAATAGATATTAAATCACCAGTAAAAATCAAGAGATTGTAAACACAAGAACACACAAAAATACACAAAAGATTTATCAATAATAATTTCACTAAGGCAAGACTTTCCTAATACACCTTATTATTCCATGGTAATAATAAGTAAAATTCACTTTACCTTACACAAGCTTGTGAAAACCTTTGTAAAATCACAGGACCTGTGGTTGCTTTCGATTCACAAAACACTTTTTGTCTGGCGCCATTACAAATTAAATAATTTTACTTAATTCAGATCTCAAAAGCTAATACTAATACCAGTAACCACAAATATTTTACGTTAATAATTATTCTCTTTTTAAGAATGAGAGAGAGAGAGAGGGAACCAAACTGATCGGTCTCAAAAATCAGAACGAATAGATTTAATCTGAGGATTCCAGTAGAAATTCAACAGTCATATGACGTCATTAAGGCATTTTGGTTGCGAAATACAAAAATTCTTCTAGAAAAAAGGAGGTGATGTCACTTCTGGCAAAACGTTTTGAACTCAATCGGGACAATACATGATGTAATCGATCATGAGGTCTTACTCTCAAAATTGCATACGTATGTAACATTAAACATGATCAAACGTATGGCAATTGTTATTCCCAACCTGTCATTGTGTGAATTAAAACAAAGTGAAAAACCCAACACAACACGCTTCCCTTATCTGAACTGATGACAGATGAAGTGAAACAAACCTTTCGCTACAACACACATGTTCTTTTGAGGTCTGATATCACTACATATGATATTTCAATAATCATTATTATTACACATTATACATCATAAATAGAAGAGTAAATATATCAAAATCATATAGGGGAATATACATATTACAAGGCAGCATCATGAAATTCCCAGAAGATTAGTTATCCCGGGTTTGAATCCAACAATTCACAACGGGATAAATAATCTGCTATGACTATCTTTTCCTGAAATATATTTTACTGTTATTACATTACACGATTGCAGGCATAAAGACCACCTAGTCAGTCTCTGATTGTTATTTTTCATCTTATTGATGAATGAGATAGGGTTGTGGTCAGACAACACTAAAATTTCTTCATTCCTAGGTCAGTTCACATGCACTTCAAACTTTCTCAATGCTGCTAACGTTTCTTTTTCAATTGTTGAATAAGTTTTCTGATGCTTTTTCAACTTTGAAGACATAAAACTTACTGGATGGAAAATTCTGTTGTCATCTTCTTGAAGTAGAACAGCTCCAACTCCACAGTCAGATGCATCAACTTGTATCACAAACTTTTTATTGAAGTCTGGAGCTTGAAGCATGGGGTTTTGAAGTTAAAATGGCTATAACCTTCTCAAATGATTCTTGACATTCTGGAGTCCAAACAAACTTTGTCTTCAGACTGGTTAAGTCAGTTAAGGAGCTACTACGACTGAGAAATTTGGAGAGAATCGGCGATAAAATCCAGCCATGCCCAAAAATCTTTGTAGCTGTTTCCTCGTAGTAGGGGGGTTAGTGTTGTGGATACCTTCTACATTAGCGTCAACAGAAGCAAGAAGGCCTTTTCCAACTTCAAATCCCAAGTACTGAACAGCTGCCTTTCCAAATTCACTTTTTTGTAAGTTGATTGTTAGTCATGCTTCCCACAGTTTCTTGAACACTCTCCTTAAAATCTTCAGATGTTCTTCCCATGTATTAGAATAAATCACAATGTCATCAAGGTATACACCTACTCCTTCTATTGATCCCAGCAGTTGATCCATCACTCGTTGGAATGTTTCAGGTGCATTCATCAAACCAAACGGCAAAACAGTGTATTGATACAGTCCAAAAGGAGTAATGAAAGCTGACAGCAACTTAGCATTCTCATCTAAGGGAACTTGATAATATCCTTTCAACAAGTCTATCTCGGAAACAAACTTAGCTTGCCCAATATTATTAAGTAATTGATCAATAAGAGGCAAGGGATAACTGTCAGCCACAACGATGGAATTTAGTTTCCTATAATCAGTACACATCCTAAATGAGCCATCTGGATTCTTCACTAACACACAAGGAGAACTATAATGACTTGAACTGGGTTCTGCTAATCCATGCTGCAACAAATATTCAACTTCTTTCTTCAAAACATCTCGATGAAAAGGTGATAAGCGATATGCTCTCTGTTTAAAAGGTTTTCCATCTTCTCTAATCATTATCTCATGCTTTGTCAGATCAGTACGTCTAGGTACAGTACATCTGCAAAAATTTCTGGGAAACTTTGAATCACTTCACTTAATTCACTACTTTGCTCAACACTCAGATGTTTTAGTTTATCCTCCAAATTTTCCAGTATTGAAGAATTGTTCATCTTGCTTTCATCTTCGATTTCGTAGCTATCATCGTTCTCTGTAAATGCAGTTGTTTGTGTTATTGACACTGTTTCAGTTTTAGTCTCTGAGAAGTAAGGTTTCAAAAGATTCACATGTATCTTTCTCTGTCGTTTCCTTCTTCCTGGTGCTTCAATCATATAAGTTCGATCACTAACTTCTCTATTATCCTATAAGGACCTTGAAACTTATCGGTAAGGGGAAATCTCTTCACTGGTAAGAACACTAGAACTTGCTGTCCTACACTAAAATTTCTTAGTTTAGTCTTAGCATCATATTTCCTTTTCATTTTCTCTTGGCGTATTTTCATTTTCTCTTGGCGTATTTTCAAATTTTCTAAAGAGAATTTTCTAATTTCTCTTAACCTTTTCCTCAAGTTCTTCACATATTCTCCTTGGATTTCCTCTTGATTTTCTTCCCAATTCTCTGTAAGAATCTTCAATGGACCTCTTACGTCTCAACCAAAAATAATTTCATTTGGTGAACATTCCATATTTTTTTGATAAGCATTCCTAATTTCAAACAACTTCAAGGGTAAACCAGCAGCCCATTCTTTCCTCATTCATTACAGTACTTAGTTAACATACTTTTTCAAAGTCTGGTGGAACCTTTCCAAGGCTCCTTGAGTCTCTGGATGATAAGCAGTTGATAATTGTTGTTTCACTCCTAACAAGTTCATCACATCCTGGAACAATTTTGAAGTAAAGTTCGTTCCTGTATCACTTTGCACAGTTTCTGGTATTCCAAACTTGGAGAAAAACTCGACCAACTTCTTAGCAATTACCTTTGCACTTATACTGCTTACAGGAATCACCTCAAGATACCTTGTCACTGGACACATTAGTGTTAACAAATATTAATTTCCTTTCTTTGCTTTTGAAAGCGGCCCAACCACATCTACAATCACCATACTAAAGGGTTCTCCTCTAAATTCAATAGGTTGTAAGGGGGCTTTCTGAATGGTTTCATTCGGTTTTCCAACTATCTGGCAAGTGTGACACTCTCTGCAAAACCTGCTAACATCCTTGTGAAGTCCAGGCCAGAAAAAATTCTTCATAATCTTTTCCACAGTCTTCCTGATTCTCATATGCCCAGACTTGTGTGCTACTGCTACCACTTGCTTCCTCAATGGATATAGAATCAAAATTTGATGATATTCATCCCATTCAGAATTTCCTGGTATATCTGCAGGTCGATGCTTCCTCATTAGCAATCCTTCCTTTAGATAATAACAGGTAGGAGTTTGTTGCATCTCTTCTTGATCAAAAACTCTGAAGAACAAATCAGCCAACATTTTATCCTTCTTCTGCAGTTCCATTAGCTTCTCTCTAGTCACTTGACCAACTTCAAAGGCTGAACTCTCAATATCTGCTAACTCTGCTACTGTAGTTTCACTACTATCTTCAGGAACACTTTGACTGCTCTGAGTCTCTTCAAGAACAACAGAATCCTCTTCTTCTTGGGTAATCTCTTCATTACTAACACCAGGGGAAACTTCACTTTCCTGGAACAGCTTTTCTAAACTCAAAGATCCTTCGCTTGATCCTCCTGGTACAGGTAAATCCTCAGTTTCCTCACTTGCAGACATAGTTCTCTTCATACTCCTGGTAGTTACACAACTTAGAAACAGGTGGAGGTTTTTCTTCTCTAAATCTATCGTAGGACTAATCCTCAATGGTTTGTCTGTCACTATAGGACAGGGAACAAATGGTACACCACCAACTTCATTACCCAGTAAAACATGCACTCTTCAACAACTAGTGAGTCCTTTACAGCAAAATCAACATTCCCTGTCACCAATTCACAGGACAGGTGCAGCGGCATATAGGAGTTACCTCTTCTCCTCCTATACCCTTCAAAATAACTGAATCTCTGGTGACATTCTTCTCCAACTGTGGTGAGCACCATGAACTACCACACTATGGTTACTCCCCATATCACGTAATACCTTGACTGGTACCTGCACACTCTCTCCTTGAGTTGTCAGAGTACCTTCATAGATACATGGCTTAAAAGCCTCCAAGCTGCTCAGCCACTCACTGCTTGAGGTTACATTTCCACTGGTTGCTAAACACTCAACTTGTTTAGTCTCAGTCTTCTCAACTGCCTCAATCTTCCCCACACTGCTCTTCGTAGTTTGCTTCACCTGGTTACCTTTAACCACTTGACCAACTGGTTTGGTCTGGTGTTGTGTCTGATAACAATCTCGAGTGTAGTGTCCTACTCTTCCACACTTGTAGCAGACAACATTAGTCTTCTGTATCAGATGATGAGGATTTAATATTCGATTGTTGAGGGGTATTTCCTGGGTTTGTGATGGCATAGCCACTAGAAGGATTTCCAGTGGTAATGTTCCTAAAATTTGGATGAGACCTAAAACCTGTGAGTTGTTGGTTCTGGTACTTGACATTATAGTTCCTTTTGCTACAAATTACATTATAATCTTCACTCATTGTAGTAGCTTTGTCAAGTTTCTTAACCTCTCTCTCTCTCTCTCTCTTAAATAGGCTCTTATGTGTTCAGGAATTCCTCTAAGATATTGCTCTAGGACTACTAACTCCTCAAGTTCATCCATAGATTTAACTTTAGCAGCCTCCAACCATCGTTTGAAACATCTTACTTTGTAGGCATAATCCAAGAAAGTCATCTTGTCATCCTTCCTCAGATCTGAATCTTTCATTTTAATATTCAGGGGTCATCTGGTAAATTTGTAGCACATTGTGTTTGAGTACCTTGTACTCTTTACATTGATCAGCTAATAAGGTTAAATAGGCACTTCTTCCTTTATCAATGAGAACACTCTGTAACAAGACTGACATTTATCTTATGGCCAACCCATACCTGAAGCCACTTTTTCAAAGTGATCAAAAAATTCATCTGGAGCGTCTTCTGTAAACTTTGGGATTAACTTTTACACTCTTACTACGTCAAATACAGGGTCTGAATTACCTTGGGTATGGTTAGATGGTGTTGCAGGTAATGTGGATCGAGCTCTTATTAACTCCATCTCCCTTTCATGTCTTGCTTTTTCTCTTTCTTCTTTTTCTCTTTCTCTTTCTTCTCTTGCTCTTTTTCTTTCCTCTTCTGCTTCTCTTTCTCTTTTTGCCCTTTCTTCTCTTGCTCTTTCTCTTTTTTTCTTCTGCTGCTTTTTCTTCTTCTCTTTCTTTTCTTTCTCTTTCCTTTCTGTCTTCTCTTTCTCTTTCAGCCTGTATCTTCAGCTTGACAAAATTTTCATCTGCTTCTATGCATCTAAGCTCTGCTTCCGCATCACTTTCCTCTCTCTTTTCTTCTTGCTTAATTATAAATTCTACCTCAGCTGCATTCAACAATTCCTGTGCCTGTTCTAACTCTTTATCTATTTTACCAGAGTCCATCAATGATTGGATTGTAATACATCTGATTTGTGCCTTAATCATACCACTAGACACATTACCCCTGCATGCCACTGCTAAAGCAGTCCACTGTGCCTAGTCAGGTTGGATTCTGATAACTGTTGGATGGAAGGAGCTGCTAAAAAATTCTGAACATTGAACAGAGCCATTTTCTCTAAGTTCTTCAGCTAAATAATTCACAATATAATACAAAAATAACTATATGGTCGCTCTCCTATCAAAATATATCCCTAACACCACCAGTATAGAACATAAACCAGAATGATATTTTGTTTTGTTCCTGGGTCTGGGCACCAAAATCTTTTTCACGATGTGTACCAAGTACCTGGTTATTACACAACTAATCATAAATTTCAAAAATATACCTCACTTCAGCCAGATACCTGAGCTCTCATAACAAAAGAATTACAACTGAGTACTCTAAAGGTAACAGTGATCCCTCAAAAAACTCATTAATCTTGTGGAAAATCAAACTAAGTTTATCAAAAGAATGGTGAGGTATCAAATATTAAACGAAAAATATACTAAAGTAAAAGGGCATCACTCCATCAAACAACTTTAACTTTTTCCCTGGTCTTAATTCACGGCAGGAAAACTAAAGGAACAAAACATGTTTATTATTTTTGCCTTATGCACACAATTAATCTTATTCACTGGTAGTCAATAAATGAAACACTGTTTTTTTTTTATTTTAAATAAAAAAATTTATTGTTAAATTCAAAATTTATAATCAGAATTCACAATCTGAAAAATTTTCTATTACTCGAAAACAATGCAAAATTTAACTAATTCTTGAGTTAAATTATTAAACAAAATTAAATAAAAATCTTTAATTATCAAGAAATTAAATTATTCAAGCTAAATTTAAACTATCAAGAATTATCCAAGATTTGAAAAGAAAATCTTAATAAATGAAAATTTAATCAGTTATGTAATGTTAAATTATTAAGAAATACTTAAAATGCTAAGTAAATAGATGTTAAATCACCAATAAAAAACAAGAGATTGCAAACACAAAAACACAAAAAAATACACAAAAGATTTATCAATAATAATTTCACTAAGGCAAAACTTTCCTATTACACCTTATTATACCATGATAATAATAAGTAAAATTCACTTTACCTTACACAAGTTTGTGAAAACCTTTGTAAAATCACAGGACCTGTAGTTGCTTTCAATTCACAAAACACACTTTAAATAATTTTACTAAATTCAAATCTCAAAAGCTAATACTAATACCAGTGACCACAAATATTTTACGTTAATTAATAATTACTCTCTTTTTAAGAATGAGAGAGAGATTCCAGTAGAAATTCAACAGTCATATGATGTCATTAAGGTATTTTGGGTGCAAAATACAAAAATTCTTTCAGAAAAAAGGAGGTGACGTCACTTCTGGCAAAACGTTTTGAACTCAATCAGGACAATACATGGTGTAATTGATCATGAGATCTTACTCTCAAAATTGCATACATGACCAGAGCCATGTATGTAACATTAAACATGATCAAACAGATGGCAATTGTATTCCCAACTTGTCATTGCGTGAATTAAAACAAAGCGAAAAACCCAGCACAACCAGGGTTGCCAACACCCAGAGAATACTTGTCACTAGATTAGCCATGAAATGTCTCTAAAAAGTCGCTAAAATTTAAAAAATTCTCCGAAATAGTAGCTAAAAATAGAATCCTAGTTTTATCATGAACATGTTATTATTGAGGCAGAAGATGATAACCACATAATCATAAAGGATACACATACAATTTTCTTGACTGAAAATGATAAAGTACCTCAATAAATATTGCCATTGCCTTAATGATAATTTCTGAACTTTCACATATCAAAACAGTATATACCATAATCAGTGGGCATTCAGGCCAAGGAGATACTGGCAGCAGTACACACCCATATACACCCACATACGTATGTACGTATGTGTGTATGTGCAAAAACATTATCTATCTGTCTATCTATCTATATATATACACACATTCATGTACAGAATATATGTATGTGTATATATATATATATATATATATATATATATATATATATATATATATATATATATATATATATATATATATATATATATATATATATATATATATATATATATATATATATATATATATATATATATATATATATATATATATATATATATATATATATATATATATATATATATATATTTGTCTACTGATATCATGCTCTATATAACACCATCATAAGAAAAATTTTCATAATGCACTTAGACTTACAATTATTGTATATGAAAAGCCCTTGGCAATCTGCAAGCAATCAGATGGCCTCTCGATCAAAAGTCGCTCAGATCCCAGTCTTCCTCATCCTCAATAGTGCAAAGTGAAGTAGGTGCTTCTTGTGAAGGAGTATATTTCTTATAAGCTTCAAGTGTTCCAATCTTCTTGATTACATCTGCAGGTAATTTGTAGTTATGGCAACATTTGCCTACTCTCATGAAGGCCATATTTGACAGCTAGGACTGCTCTAAGATTTTCATTATTCATTCTATTACGTAACTTCGTCTTTACGATGTTCATATGACTGAACACACGTTCAATGTCTGCATTCGAATGGAGCAAGGAAAGTACTGTTAGAACAAGCTGACTGATATCTTGGTAGCGATTTTCTCCTGTGGCATCACTGTAGTCTGCTACCTCTGCCCAAAGTTAAAGTGTCATCAGCCTTTTTCCATACAGTGTGGTGTAATTTCCTCCACTGAAACTCTATACATGTTAGTACTTCTTCATTTTGCACAAACATCTTGGGCAAGTCCAATATTCCTGCCTTGACTGGTTGCAAACATTCAGTTGCACTCAGGGTTGACACTGAACGTAGAACGTTAACATTGTCAGGCAAGCGACTGCGAAGCTCTTTTACCAAGCCAACTACAAACTCAATGCACCTCTTGCGAATTTCAAGCTCGTCAGGAAATTTCTTTTCTTTCATGTACTTCTCAAACTCAAAGCCCAAATAGGGGTTATCCAAGAATCTCCTTCCTGGAATTATTATCTTTGAAGACAAAGAATCAATAAGTTGAACCAAATCGTTCAGTAGTTTTGTGGGATCATTAATTTCAGCCTCAAATTTCTTGTTCACAAACTGGACCTCTCCAAGAATATATTTCAGAAATGTGAGGAACAAATAATTCTTCTTGTCACATAACATGGAATATAGCTGCTCTGCAGTGTAACATTTCTCTTCTCTTCTAGTGAGCTCAAAATGAAGTTTCAATTCATCCCATTGGTTTAACACTCAGACAATGGCAGCCTAAATTGACATCCAGCATGTGTTACTTAGCTGTACTAACTTTATAGGGTTCATTCCATCGTTAATTGAACCAAACATTTTTTTGTATTTCGCCTGCCTTAAAGAAGAATGTGAAAACCAGTTATAGCATTCTCTGATTAAAAAGGCTAGGTGCCTGGGCAGATGTTTTTTGGCAGCATGAGAAACTGCAAGCTGCAGTGAATGACAGACACATCGTATGAGTAATAAATGGGGGATCTCGCCTTTCAATTTCACATACACCCCATTGTTAACTACTGTCATCACCGATGCATTATCAGTTCCAAGAGCAATGAGTTTTTGCAATTCCAGTCCATGATTACGCAGAGATTTCTTAAGGGCATCACAAATTGCATCTTCATTACACTCACTGAGTTCAGCCAAGTCTAAGAACGTGTCACAAATGTTTTACTTAAATCAGAGCTTGGTCACAGATATGTCATTGCTTTCGTCTATTAACAAGCTGAATTTTTTGTTGCCTATGTCATCCTTGAGTTCTTGTTCAAAATGCGGGGCTATCAAATTACAAATCACTGCACTGCACTTTGATCTTTTTAACTTTAGATCTTTACAGCCCTTACTATCACTAAAACACTCCTTACACATATCAGTCAGATGATCTACTACTCGTAATGCACAATGTTCTGCAATGAACATAGCCATTTGTGCCTCTGACTTTTTGGAAGCACTATCAACACTTTCGAATGACAACGGTCTTTGTCTTTCAGAGGAAAATGGCTCCTCCACCCGTTTATGTTTTGCTGTGGCGCTGTGTTTGTCTAAATCACTCAGCTTTGCAGTTTGTGAGCAACTGCAGAACTTGCAATATGCATTTGTATCATCACCTTGTATTCTGCTTAACCACTTGCTATATTTAGAGTCATTCAACCAATCTTGTCTAAAACGTTGGGTGTGCTTCTTGCTCATTGTGACAGACACTTCACAGAAAGTTACACTCATGAAAGTTGGGAGGGAACTGAAACCCAAACAACAACTGCAAGTTCACAACAGCGGCCGCTGCTGTTGTGTCCTATCCTGTACATGTTCAGTCTGCGACTCTACCACCCTCTGGCCTTCTCCTACCTCCTTACCCCTCAAACCCGATTGTAACAGTTTATTCAACTAGCAATATTACATATTCAGTATTCATTTCCAGTTTGACTGTGATATTACAAAAGTAGTAAAAAATGTCGTCAAACTTGATGAAAAGTAGCTAAAAAGTTGCTAAGTAGCTAAATTGAAAATCTGGTAGCTAGATATAGTAGAAAGTAGCTAAATTTAGCGACTTTTTCGCTAAATTGGCAACCCTGGCTGTGAACGAGCTTCTCTTATCTGAACTGATGACAGATGAAGTGAAACAAACCCTTCACTGAGACACATGTGTTCTTTTGAGATCTGATATCACTACATATGATAATTCAACAATCATTATTATTACACATAGTGCATCACAAATAGACGAGTAAATATATCACAATTATAGGAGGATATACATAATACAAGGCAGCATCATGAAAATAATATATATATATATATATATATATATATATATATATATATATATATATATATATATATATATATATGTATATATATATATATATATATATATATATATATATATATATATATATATATATATATATATATATATATATATATATATATATATATTATAAAGTGTTATAGTATATAACATCATTCTACAAGTGTAATATGTGTGTCTATGAGAATTTTGATGTTTTGCTTGCAGATTCGTCATTTGTTGTGATGATATGAATTTAAAATGTCTTGATATGTTTTTTCCATTTGTTTAATATATGGTGTAGTATATAAAATTTTATACTGGGTGTTATTAACTCGAATTCGTATCATGCCGTGTAGAGAGAGGGAGATATTTTTTGAATCATTGTCGCTTGCCCGCTATATTTACACAGGTGGTTGGTGTGGAGGAAGTCGTGTTCGGAGAAAGGCAGAGGCCTCTTGTGTTATTTTGACAGCTATCGGCAAACTGCCTGTTACACATTTGTTCTGTGTGCCTATTCTGAATTTATTATCTTGGCCTATGTCTATTATGTTTTCATAATCTGAGAAAGAGAGAATGAGTAAGTGAGAGAGATGAAGTTGACATGCTGACAGCGAGCCAGTTTTGGTCCAAAAGCACTTCCTTTTATTTGTTCAGGTGTTTGAGTGAACAGCGGATGATGTCAGTCATTGATAAGAGCTCTAGCATATTTCATTCTGAGCCTTAGAATGCCCTGTATGTATACTGTACATGTATACCTGTATGTACGAGTATAATGTATGTACACTTTATGTATCATGTAGGGAGGGCTTGAAGATAAAAGAGCAGTGCTGAACCAGAAACAGGCAGTCAGGAAAATTTGGTTTCTGGGATAAGATAAAAGAGGAGTTCTCTCTCTCTCTCTCTCTCTCTCTCTCTCTCTCTCTCTCTCTCTCTCTCTCTCTCTCTCTCTCTCTCTCTCTCTCTCTCAAATACTGTTTACTGGTTTCTCTCATGTTTGTAAAAGTTTTGTTAAACTCACCCAAGAAGTGTATTAATTCTGTAAGAGTGATCCAAGATATTTATATTGTGCAAGCATTGTGAAAATGTATTTTACTATTTTCTGTTGAAGAAGGTAAGGTTCTTACTTGATATGTTTTGTGCTGTTATTGTGATAGAGAATTATTGCTTTGATAAGAGGTGAATAATTTCTCTTATAGTAAGTTCTAATGAGTCTTGCTGCTAATTATATATCGTTGTGTATGTCATTATGACTCGGCAGTGTTGTCTTTGAGAAAGTCTTAGAAAGACGTGAGTTTAACCTTTTTTAACAGTGAAGGTAATCTCTTGAAAGATTGATATAATCTTTAAACATATTTTTTTCTTAGTGAAATTGCTGTTGGTATATTTCCATTTTTGCATATTTCATTCTTATATGTCTGTGTCATCATATTACTCTAATTTTATAATTAGAGATTTACAAAGTTTTGTGCTGGTGATTACTTAGCATTTTGTTAGTGCATACTTATTATTGAGATTTCAGAGAATACTTATATGGATTCCAGACAGTAATATTTGATGAACAATTGTGTTGAATTTAGTTAATCAGGTATATGTTTAAAACTTGAGTGAAAGTTAATGGTTTGAATCTTACTTAACTAAATTGCTTTCTTAATAAATTAAAGTTTTGTGAATTAAACTTTATTAAGAAATACTTAAATCTTACACTGTTGTCAGATAACAGTAAATCTTTTTGAGATTGTGAACTCTGCATATAACTTTTGAATTTAGAAATAATTTGTTTGTTTAAAGTTTTAAAAGCACAGTGTTTCATTTTGACCATCAGTAATTAGAGAAATTAATGAATGTGTACAAGGTAAGTGATATATCTGTTTGTTCCCCTGAGATATATCTAGGTGTAATAGAACCAGGGAAACAGTTATAGTGTTTGTTGAAGTGATACCCATTTTCCATTAGTCTGTTTATAGCTTGTTAGCTGTTACCTCACCCATAACTTGATAAAGATACATTGATTTTCTAAAGTGATAAGTAAGTTTTATGGGATCACTGTACCTTTAGAATATTCAGTCTTAATATTTTTGTTATGAGGTTTCAAGTATCTGGTCTGAAGTGAGGTAACTTTTTGGTCTTATTATTTGTGTAATAACCAGGTGCTTGATCACTTCGTGACAATATATATATATATATATATATATATATATATATATATATATATATATATATATATATATATATATATATATATATATATATATATATATACCATTGTCATTGTACAAAGGAAATATACATTTTTTACTGACCATGTCACATTTGTTTAATATATAGTCTTCAGTTCTAAAGCAAATTCTCAAGTTCATCTTGTCCATACAGTGTATGTATGTATATTCAACACACACACATTAGACATACACACACACACATGCCAGGTACACACATATATGAGACTATATATATGAAGAAATATATATATATATATATACTGATAAATATATATATATATATATTCTAAATATATATATATACATATAATGTTATATAATACATCTATATATATAAACAATATATATATATATTTATATATATATTTTGAATAGCCGATTGAACATTTAAATATATTTTATAATAGCATTAGAAAATTGAAGAGATATTTGTTTTTTTAAATTTGAAATATATTTATATATATTTATATATATATAGTTTCAGATACGATCTCTTCCTGAATCTGAAATTAATCCTAATAGGATTGATTTCAGTATTTTTCTAACAAATTCCAAATCTTATTCTTGTATAATTCACGTATCTCCAAATTTCATCCTCAGTTAATCCAGGAAAGCATGTTAGTAAAAAACACGCTGAAAAGAACTATACAAAATTCATGAAAGCTTTTGTTGAATAAAATAGATCAGAGAATCAGATGTCATTCAAGAATGTTGTATCACTGGTAAATACAATTGAAATAATCATTTCTGCTAAATTATTTTACAGAAAGTATTTATGTTTATAATTTGATATTTTTATAATCCAGGGGTTTATATATATATATATAAATATTTCCTCAGTGCGAGTCATGAATGGAAGAGCAATATTTTTCTTTGAATTTTTTCATCATCAAAATCTCAGTTTAATAGATATCTTCATTTGGTAATTACTAGAGTGCGATGAATGGTAATTTTATTTCATGATATTCCTTCAAGATTCCTAAAGTTTTACAATGACGCTTGAACTTGAGCACAGAAAGGTGTAAGAAAGACAACAATATTGATTCAAATACAGAAGGAAAAAATAATAAATAAAAACTTTTTCATGAAACTCCTTAACCCTTGTCAATTTGGACCCCTATCATATGTTTATGTTGATCCTGAATATAACAAAAACGTAGTATACAAACATTTCTGTTCACTGCTCGAATTCAGTTTACCTGTTCTCATATTCATGAAACTGAAGTATATCGTATATATAAAAAACTTTCCTAGGAAAGTCTACTAAAATTCCTGTCTTTATAGTTTTGCTCCAAATCTTGTAGACATGAAATCGAAATCGTAAAGGAAAAGACTTAGTAAAAAAAAATCCTTTTGTTTAAGCTTGTTTTAGGAAGTGAACAAGAAAATAATTATCCGATAAATTTTATCTTTCACCCCTTCAGGAGACCGATCATTAAGGGCTGAACTTGTTAATAAGGCATTTAATTTTATTTATCTCAGAAGAGCTTGAAAAACTGGAAATGGATTATCACAAATGATTTTATTTTTTGACACTTTAAACATTTTCACCCCTTATAACCATCAAGAATACAAAAATTGGAAATCGACTATGAATAAAAGTGTGCATAGTTATACAATGAGATACGGTATTCATTAATTTTTAGTAGATTAACATTCAACTTTATCTAAGAAATTTATGCAGAAACGCAAAATTTGGCTGACTTACCAGATATGTAAGTCAATTTATCACCACAATAATTTCTCACAACTTTGCAAAAATAATTACCGGTTGTTGAAAGTCCTATGTTTTGAACATAATATAACAAACATACATGTTATTATTGATACATACATATATTTATATATATATATATATATATATATATATATATATATATATATATATATATATATATATATATATATATATATATATATATATATATATATATATATATATATATATATATATATATATATAAAATATTTGAATATATGACAAAAGAAGATAATGAAAGACTGAAACAATATATAGAAATTGATATCCAGCGCCGAGATATAATCGTTATTAATTTTCCCGTCGCGTCGTATAATCTGTTTTGATTTCCATTATGAGTGCGCGGACCATTGGCAGCCTTTAATCGGGATCTATAAGACGGGAATATATAGTATATATTCATATCCCTATATATAATATATGCCTGTGTATGTCAGAAACTAACGATTGGTTGAAAGGGAGAGATTTCAGAACATTTACGGCGATGGCAAATGTGGTACACAGAACCAAGTGTGTCTTCAGATTATGAACAAAGGGAAAGTTGTTTGAAAACTTACCTTGAACTGTAGGTTTATACTTAATGATTTTAGGTCGCCCTTTGGAATTAAATTCAACCAGTTTAAAGGGGTTTATTTACAGAGACAAGAAATCAAAACAGTTCCATCTTAGTAACCAATGGGCATGCTAATTAATTGTCTACAGTGAGCAATAATGCAGTAGTTTTCCAAGCAAGTTACACCTAATTAAAACCAATGTACAGTACAATTATCCCGTTATAGAATGATAAGGTTCCAGTGCTTGGCCTAGATTACATTAAATTGTCTTTATTCCAATCCATAAGAATGAACTGTGTTAATAAAATGTAAGTTTGTCAAATTTTATCATTTAACAACGGAACTTCAAATAATCGGACTGGTATCCAGAATAACTTTCAGGATTTGAATGGCAGTCAAGTCTTTAGCGTACTGACCAGGATTGCAAGGAGCATGACGATACTTTTCCCTTTAATTTCCTTTATAATTTTAATGGGTAATTTCAGTTAAGCCCTGCTCAACTGAGAGAAATGAAATCTACCTATAAAATATTACACAATGCACGTTCTTAAATACTAAACACGACATAGCCCAGAAGATAATTATAAGAAAATCACGTAATCACTGCTTTGGAATCGTTTTCGATTGGGCTTCTGAAACAAGGAACACATGCTCGCCGTCACACTAAGGGAGAAGCTTGGGAAATGAAAGGATTAAACTTGAAGATAAATGAGAAAATAGAAGGAATTTATATAATTAAGAGATAGGGGTGACTGGCGCCAAATTTCATATCGGCTTACCTATTTTATATACATACAAATTTGTATATATCCAAATACCACAAAGTGTGCGTCCGATCGTATATATTTGGGCTGTCACCTCAGATAGACGTTCGATCAGGACAGGTGCTGGAAGGCATCTGATCCAGCCTGGCTTCTTATCGATTGGCGTCCACTTATTGATAGGTTTTTCCCTGATAAATGAAAACTTTGCCCGTAAATGGTCAAATCTATCTAGCAGTAATAAAGATAATGAGCCTAAGGTTTTTGCGAAATGCTATTGTTTCCCCCTCCCGAGTGGTTTATGCCCTTTAACGTCTAATTACTCTTATAGGCCTATTTTGAAAAGAGAGAAAGGGAGTGGAGATCTAGAGTGTGTTCAGGTAGAGGGAGTTGAGAAGAGAGGGCAAGCCTATTGTTTCCTAATGACAAGACATAAACTGGTGCTAACGGCTATTATCTCGTTGAAACAAATCACTTGATACCCGCCATGACTTGCAAATAAGAACTGAAATGAGAAATTTCCCTAGAAGTTAGCTAAAGGTAATTCGCTAAATAGGAGGAGGAATTTTCAATCTCTAATAATAATTAGTTACCGATATATATATACTATATATATCGAGCCATCTCGCCGATGATTTGCTCTTTTGTAAATCGATGATAATATAGTATTTTATATATTATAATATAATATTTGAAAAATAAATGGTGACATACATACACACCCAGTGCAGTTGACACTGGGCACACACATCATAAGAAACCGCCAGAAGAAGATTTTCAAGAATATATATTTATTCATATATATTGATATGAAATAAACATATATATTGATCTATACTCATCATGATTTCTAGTTATTCCCAGACCTCAGACGGAGTAGACATAATGGAGCTATGGAAAAGCATTGTGTTTTCTATCCATTTATTAAAATGGATGGCATGTAGACGTCGTTGATTGTCTTCAGCTGAAATAAAATTAAAAATAAACAGTTTTTGCGTATAAAAGATAAGATATATACAAATTACATACTTAGAAACCATATTATCGAAAAATCAGAACAAGGAGAAACTCAGGAAAGAAGCTTTTGAAACACCTATTGACAATGGTAGCGTAAGGTTCTTCTAAAAGAAATGGGAACAGGGGAATATGCACAGACACAGAAGATAAAAATGAAGAGCAAACTAAGCAATGAACAGTTGGGTTGATGCTGATTTTTGATTGAAATACGACAAACAATATGATCATTATAGATTCAATTGGTCAGTTCCTCCATACTTCGTGTTCTTCCCACAATACTAAAGTCATTGGGGTCTATAAGTGTTTTGCAAGTCTTGCTAAGATTTGATTGACTGATTTGAAATTAGATAGAAATTATCTGTTCTATAGCTAATCCCCATGTTCAGAGGCAGACTTTGGCGTTGAATGCCTCCTGGTAAATCCGATGTATGTGAATTTGAAAAGCATAAGGACATGTATATTTGTCTTTGAAATCAAAATTATAATGATGAAAGCCAGCCATCTGTCCCTATACCCTCAATCACCAATCAGCATCAATGCAACTGTTCAATTGTATAGTTTGCTCTTGTTTTTAGCCTCTGTGTTGTCCTCATCACCGACATAAGAGGGACTCTCTCCCCCTCCTGTTCTGCATTTCTTGTTAAACTGATTCAAAACCATTGGAGGTAAGTGTTTTACAATATTTTTGCTTTTGATTTTTCCCTTGTTCTGTTTTTTCCGCTATTATGGTTCAAATTTAAAATGAGAATGTGTTTATATTTATCTTTTTTAAAGGTCAAATACTTCTTTATTTCTAAAGGAAATTAATCCTAGAAGAAACCATTTTTGTGAGATGTATCAAATAGATACGAAACGTCGATATTTTAAAAAATGGATAAAAAGATTTAAAGATTATAGATAAAAGTTTATCATTATCTATTTATCTATAATATTATATATATACTTAAACTATATATATATATATAGTCTATAAAATATTGTATAGATAGATAGATAGATCAAATAGATAGATAGAAAGAAATAATTTAAAATTACATCTTATCGTGTGTCAAACATTTCTTATATAAGGTTTATTACATGTCCTTAAGCTTAACTGCTTCTAAAGGAGTGTTAATAAATGAATGTAAAAAGTTAGTTTATATTATTATAATTACCTTTTTTTGCCCATATAAACATACATTCCATAGACACAAAATTCAAACCACATAGGCATATATATATATATATATATATATATATATATATATATATATATATATATATATATATATAATATATATATATATATATATATATATATATATGTGTATATATAATATATATATATATATAAATATATATTTAAATATATATATATATATATATATATATATATTTTTTTTTTGGTATATGTTTATTTATTTTTTGTTTTTATTTATTTTTTCATTCATTAATGTTTGCATCAAATACATAACCAAAATAAATTTTATATATACTGCCTTTTCTCCGAATACCAAAGCGAGGACAGGAAATGTTTATGGAAAGATTTCGAAAGGAAAATAAAAAAAGCTGAATAAAACTTCTTGGCAAATGGAATGTAGGATAAATGAATTAAGGGATTGTCGATAGAGAGGAGAATAGATTCTGAAGTGTCCCTCCAGAGCTGAAGTGACTGTTGAGGAAGAACAGAAGTGAGAGAATTGGGACTCGTGAAAGATTAAAAGGAGGATATTTAAGACGAGGTTGTTCCTGAGTGTGGAGACAATAGCCATGACCGTTGTAAATGGAAAGAACACTGTATGTATGTATGTATGTATGCATGTTTGGGATATGAGTGTGGGGTTGTTCCACATACACTCTAATTGAGCAATTTCAAAAACTTGGTGTACATTATGACTTTTTATCTTTTTTTGAACATTGTGAAGGTAAGACATCGTTGGAGGGGGCACCAAAGGGGGTTGAGGGTGGAAGGGTTATCCTGAAATTGATGCTGAAAGTTATTTTGTCCGATGTCACTGAGTAATTTTTGCTAATTTATGATACCTTTATTTTTGTTATAACATTATTATTGACCTACTATCTGGAAAAGAAAAATTAGTATTTAATGGGGGTAAACATCACTGGCACCAAAAATGGGGTTGGGAAGGGGACAGAGGGAGATTGAGAAAGAGGAAAAGAGAGATAAATTAGAGTTATTGGATGGTTAAGAGACAAAATAGATTCAGGAAAGGAAGTCATTGTATTTAGAGAGATCTGAGATAATTGTTAGGGAAGAAGAAAGATACAAAAAATCTTCAAAATTTGGAGATATCCCAAAGAGAGCTGAGAGTGGAGAGAAAAAGAAGAACTGTCAATTAAGAAAGAGAGAAAATGAAAGAGAGAGAGAGAAGAGAGAGAAATGAGAGCAAAGGAAAGGGTGTTAGGGAGAAGAAAGTAGGGAAAGAGGCTCGGGAGGGTTGGAGAGAGAAAGAAGAAAGAGAAGGTGAGAAGTGACTTTCCTAAAGGGAAAGTCAAGTAAGAGAGAGAGAGAGAGAGAGAGAGAGAGAGAAAGAAGAGAGAGTAGATTGGGTATTAGGGAGAGAAGAAAGAGGCAAAGAGGCCAGGGATGGTTGGAGGCTGAGAAAGGAGAAGATGAGAGTGAGAGTCCAGAAAAGAAGGAAAAATGGCAAAAGAGAGAGAGAGAGAAAGGTTTAGAGAGAGAGGCTGCACTGACAGAGGAAGGTAGGAGAAGAAAGAGGGAAAGAGGCGATCTCATATGAAAGGAGAAAGCAAAGGGTGAGAGGAGAAGATGAAAAAGATTATGCATCTATAAGGAAGTCTGAATTCTCTTAGAGAGAGAGAGAGACCGAGAGAGAAAGAGAGAGAGAGAGAGAGAGAAAGAGAGAGAGAGACCAACGAGAGAGAGAGGGCATCTTTGTGAAGGCACTGAAATTGGTGTCAGGGATTGAAAGAGGGTTCATCCTCGGCTCAGCATTTGGAGAGAGAAAGAGAGAGGTGAGAGTGAGAGAAAAAAAGAAGAAAATCAATGAAATCTCTGGTGTTAGAGAGAAGAGATTCTGTGAACGGATCTTAGGGAGAAGAAAGAGGGCAAAAACGCTCAGGTTTAGAGAGAAGAGAGAGAGAGGGGCCTTGAGAGAGAAAAAGAAGGAAAAGAAGTTTAGATAAAATTTTAGGGAGTTTTTAATGGAAAGAGGCATGGAAACCGGAATTTAAATTAAAAACTAGAAAAAAAGGATCATTTTAATATTAGACTAATGTTTTCTGAAACTGAGAGAATTTTGAAGGAGAGATTAGAGAGAGAGATAGAGAGAGAGAGTTTGTATTCATGTAAAAAAGGGGTGTTAGGGAGAAGAAAGTATGGGAAAGAGGCTGGGACATGTTTGAGAGGTAAAGATTTAGAAATCTGAGAGTGAAAATAAAAGAAGGAAAGGAAGTGAGAGAGAGAGAGATAAGAGAGAGATAGAGAGAGAGAGAGAGAGAGAGAGAGATATAGATAGAAGGGTGTTATAGAAAAAAGGCTGGGAGGATTGGAGAGAGAAGAGAGAGAGAGGGGGAGGGTGATATCTGAATAAAAAAATCTCTATGAAGTAGAGCCATCCCCGAGAGAGAGAAAAGAACTAGAGAGAGAGAAGAGAGAGAGATTGAGGAGAGTGTTAGGGGTGTTAGGGAGGAGAAAGAGGGAGAAGGGGAAACGTTTTCTTAAGATCAGAGAGAGAGAGAGAGAGAGAGAGAGAGGAACCATTTTGAGACCTTACCTTACAGACCTTACAGTTCGTTCAGGTTGCCCCAGGTCCCTCAGTGTGAGGCACCTCTGATGTCTACCAGAGAATTGCTAACGCATCTTCCAGTATATTTTGCATCTTCCAATCTTGGATGGTCTGGGATGCATCTTAGATATTTGTCGAGCTTATTCTTAAACACATCTACGCTCACTCCTGTTATGTTCCTCAGATGAGCTGGTAGCGCATTGAATAGACGCTGCATTATCGATGCTGGTGTGTGGTGGATTAATGTCCTGTGTGCTTTCCTTAATTTTCCTGGTATAGTTTTTTGGCACTATTAATCTACCTCTGCTTGCTCTTTTGATATTTTTAGCTCCATGATGTTTTCGGTAATTCCTTCAATCTGTTTCCATGCTTGGATTACCATGTAGCTGTCTCTTCTCCTTTCAAGACTATATAAATTTAAGAATTGTAGTCTTTCCCAGTAGTCAAGGTCCTTAACTTCTTCTATTCTAGCTGTAAATGACCTTTGTACACTCTCTATTTGTGCAGTATCCTTTTGGTAGTGTGGGTACCATATTATATTGCAATATTCAAGTGGACTACGTACGTACGTTTTATAAAGCATAATCATGTGTTCGGCTTTTCTTGTTTTGAAGTGCTGGAGCAACACTCCCATTTTTGCTTTGCATTTTGCCAATAGTATTGCTATTTGATCATTGCATAACATATTCCTGTTCAACATCACACCAAGGTCTTTCACTGCTTCCTTATTTGTGATTGTCTCATTATTAGGTCCTTTATATGCATATAGCATTCCTTCTTTATCACCATAGTTCATTGATTCAAATTTATCAGAGTTAAATACCATCCTATTTATCCCTGCCCATTTATATATTTTGTTTAGGTCTCTTTGTAGCGAGTTCCTATCTTCATCACAGGCAATTTCTCTACTTATTCTTGTATCATCTGCGAAACTTCTTACTACTGAGTCCTTAACATTACTGTCTATGTCTGCAATCATAATCACAAACAGCAATGCAGCTAACACTGTACCTTGTGGCACACCGGATGTTACCGTAGCATCATCCGATTTCTCATCGTTTGCAATCTCTATCTGTTTTCTGTTTTGCAAAAAATTCTTTTATCCATCTTCCTACTTTGTCCACAATGTTATGTTTTCTAATTTTTTTTTGCTAATATATTATGGTCTACCTTGTCAAAAGCTTTTGCAAAGTCTAGGTAAACCACATCTGCATCTTTTTCATTTATCATATTTTTATATATGCTTTCATGGTGGACTAACAGTTGGGTTTGTGTACTTTTTCCGGGTACAAAACCATGTTGTCCTATATTGAACAATCTATTTTTCATTAAATGTTTCATTATATTTTTTTTCATTACCCTTTCATAAACTTTCATAATATGAGATGTCAGACTCACAGGCCTATAATTACTTGCCTCTAGTCTTGAACCACTTTTGAAAGTAGGAGTAATATATGCTAATTTATGCTCATCATAAATCTTGCCTGTATCTATACTTTGTCTCAATATACTTTGTCTCAGTATACTTTGTCTCAATAATATTGCTAGCAGCTTTGCAATTGAATGAACCACTTTCTTTAACAATATGGCAGGTATGCCGTCTGGTCCTGCTGCTGATCCATTTTTAATTTCATTAATAGCCTGCACAATATTGGCTTCTGTAATATCTATGTCCGATAAATATTCAATATTTTCATCTCTTATTTCTGTATCATTATCTTCATTATCAATTCTAGGTGTAAATTCACTCTTATATCTTTCTGCTAATATGTTACATATTTCCTTTTTTTCATTTGTTAATCGCCCTTCAATTCTTAGAGGGCCTATTTTTACTCTTATTTTATTTATATTTTTTGCATATGAATAAAAAATTTTAGGGTTTTGCTTGATATTTTGTAGGGTCTTTTCTTCTATGTCCCATTTTTCATTTTCTTTTGACTGTATAATCTTTTGTTCTGCATTTTCTATCTTACTTTTTAGTTCCATCACTTTCCATGCATTCTTTTCTTTTGCAAGACCTTTTTTCCACTTTCTGATTTTCTGGAACAAGATCCTTCTGTCTCTTGGTATTCGTGACTGATGTTTACTTTTTTTCTTTGGTATATATTTTTCCACTATTTCCTCTAATATTTTATATGATATATCGGTATTTACCTGTATATTATCACCTACAAATATGTTTTCCCATTCTTTGTTTAATTCTTCATTTATTTTTGACCAATTGATATTCTTACTATAGAAATTGTATTTTCCATATCCTCCCCATTTTTTCGTCTCTTGCTTATCTCTGTTTTCATGTGCTTTGGAATGGACTGTTAGTTCTATGACATTATGGTCCAAAATACTCATATATTACACTATTATTTCTTTAACATAGTTCACCTTGTTCACAAATACTAGGTCTAAAATATTATCCTTTCTTGTTGGCAGGTGATTTATTTGCTAAATGTTATGTTCTAGTAGCATATCTAGTAGCTTTTCAAATTGCCTCTTATCTTCTGCGCTACTATTGCTCTCTTTTTTATATGTATAAATACAACCACAGTCTCCTATTCGTTCTTTCCATTCTACAAAAGGAAAGTTAATGTCTCCGGATAGGAGTATAGTCCAGTCCTTGTGATTTCTACATATATCATCCAATTTGTCAATTATTATGTCAAACACTTTAGTATTAGGGGGTCTGTAAATTACAATGTTCACTAATTTTTCAGATTCAAATTCTACCGCTATTAATTCACATTCTGTGTTACTATATTTCTCACAGATTTTTCCTTGATTGGCGTCTCTCCCATAAATCGCGGTTCCCCCTCAATTTCTATTTTTTCTATCTGATCTATAAGTTTGGAAACCTGGTCATCATTACCAGTCTCTTGGGAATATCAGGTTTCACTTATATTCATTATTTCTATTTTTTTCATTTTGGGTTAGTTCTTCTAAGAACTCTATCTTTCTTTTTGAGTTACTCGAAACTAAACCCTGCGCATTCATCACTATGATGGTTTGTGTATTATCTCCATTATCTAATATGGGTAATAATAAGGATTTTCCCATGTCTCTTTCCTGTTCTGATATGTTGATCTTTTCTTCATTTCCAGAAATTCGTACATTAAAAAATCCAACTTTTCCATTATATTTGATCTTCCATCTTCATATTTATTCATTTTGTGCATATACCTGCATTTATCTCCATATCTGCACCATCCCTAGCATCATAGATACATTGTTTGTTCCTTTGTACTATATCTAGGTGCTGATGCCTCATATCGTGGTGCTGACATTTCATAATGTGTTGTTGGCTTGCTTTTTGCCTTCATCATATGATCTTTGTTCCTTTCTTTATTTGTTTCATTTTTACCTTGATTTTTTTATATGTATTTGATTTTGATTTTTCATGGCTACAGGATGCATGTACCTACATTTTTTATTAAACCTACATCCATTTCCTTCTCTCCAGTTTTTACATATTTTTGGATGTAGATCACTGCATTCCTCCTCATAGCCATCTAGATTTGCACATTTGCCATAGCTCTCATAATCATGACATATCTTGGGATGCTTGTAATAACATCTTTCGCCAAATCTGCAATTCCCTCTTTTCAAAAGGGTGCAGACTGTGTCTTTCTTTTCTTTTTTTTTTCTTGCTCTTTCTCATCAGTACAAAGATCCGGGTACAATCTCTTTGGGATTTTATTTTGATTTATCATGTCATAATTTATTTCTTCATATGTATGTTGCTGTATTGCCTCATATGTAGAATCTATGAGTTTCTCTGCATCCATACTCTTATCCTGTTCTATGTTTTCATTATTCTTTTCTATCTCTTCAGTCTTATTTTCTTCTTTTCTGTTTTCCTCTTCTTCCTCTTCTTCATCTTCTTCATCTTCCACAATCTGTACATTAAGTCTTGATTTAATAACCTTGTCTATCCATACTAGACATGTTGAGCAAAATATTCTTGTGTCCTTATTTTTATTTTGTTGTACTTCTGCACATGAAGGATGAGTAGGTACATGGCAAGCATAGCATTTCCTAATCAGGTTTTGTGGATTTACAATGCTATACCACACACTACATAGTTTACATGCTTTAGGCATCTGTTTGCCTATTGCATCAATCAATATATTCACTAATTTCACCATACTAATTTTCTTTGATGGAATGTGTTGATTTTTGTAGATTTTCTTTATAAGTCTTTTGATAACTTGAACTTTCATTTGTATCCCTTCAATTATTTTCATTATATTTTCTACAGATTTGCTCCAGTTTGAAGGATCATATCCTTTCAATATGTCTGTGAATGCTTTCGCATCTTTTTGGTCGGAGTTGTTGTTTATCTCCATGATAAGCAAGCCAAGTTCCCTGCCTGCCAAGTCATCATATTGTATATCACTTAGGCACGCAAGATTCCTTCAATGCTTGCCACTATTGGTAGACGCTTCCATGATGTTCAGCTTTTAATAATCCACTCGAAAAAACAACTTTTTTGATGTTTTATCACACTATTCTGATATTAATCTAATCACCGGCAGTTCACGAACACTTCTAGCTATATTTCATTTGCTAATGGTATGTTAGACACGTAATATCGGGTAGATTATTCAGACCAAGAACGAATACGTCTCACCGAGAGAATGTCACATCACAGAGAGAGAGAGAGAGAGAGAGAGAGAGAGAGAGAGAGAGAGAGAGTAAATCGGTTGTCATTCAGAGCTTTCCTGAGCAGCACCTGGTCGTTAGCCAGTATATATATATTATTATAATTAGCAAGAATTCGCTAGCAAATTGCTCCCTTTACGTTTCCTGTCTACCGATCTATCGATAGACATATCTGTCTATCAACATGTGTGCCTACCTATCTATCGGCCCAAGCTGGACGAATTGAGGATCACGGTCAGAATACAAGGGATTAAATCAATTGTAGGCCATTCCTTTCAAGTAGATAATTCCTTATTCAAGGCAAAAGTGAATCTGTCTGGCCAACTCTTTCCAGGCAACCTGACCCCCGCCGCCGTGGACACAGCTGAAAATGACTCGACTACCTATCGAAGAACGTGCCCCCTGCCCCTAGCAGATGGCATAAAAGGACAGACAGACAAGGGCCCGCTCTCAGAGACTCGTGGGACATGGCGAAGAGACAAGACGAACACACTCACCACCAACCCCACGAGGAGCACCATGCCCCTGGCTGAACGATGCCCTTAGCTCATCCCTTCTCCATCTAACCACGTGACCCCTCAAAGCATACTTTTACCTTTGTGCACTTCGACCGCCAACCACATGTTCCCTTCGCTGCTGGCCTGATCCTAGCATGAGGGGGGCCACCCACTCCATTACCTGGCGTTTTGTGAAGTCACCCACGTGTTGCCCGCGCCGTCGGCGCCCCTACATCCTACAGCGTGGAAGATCAACGTCTTCGTCCTTGTGAATTGGGAGTCAACCATATGCCGCCTTCTTCGCAGGAACCACTTCTCTCTTACGGTAAAGTGCTCTGTAAAGACGTCCATTCAGTCACGCTTTGTCCTCGTAGAATTTACTTAATTTGAGTGCCAGTAATCACAGAATCTTTTGTTCAATTCCACCCATGCTATTGGAGTGTCTGCTCTCAGTGCTAATCCATTATTAACTCATCGAAGCCCCATTGGCACACTCAGTGCAGCTTCGAATTCATTATCCTTTTGTCTATTTCCATTACTGGCGTATAATCTGTGTATCTCTCATTTCAGAGGGACCCTATATTGTGGAATCTTCTCGGACTGTGCCTGGAATCCCCATTTTCATTCATCCTGTAGGATTCCCCTTCAGGATCAGGAGTTTAATTGCAATTCTCCTTCCTGTATTAATGTCTTTTATGTAAATATACTCCTCTTAGTTTACCCACGTGTTTACGTAATATTTGTGAGAGCCTTACGCTCATATGAAATTCCTCCTTTTCTCTTGTTTTATGTTTCACTGGACCCACAGGTCAGAATCACAAGGCTAAAGTATTTGTAAATGTTGCTACCTGTCTCATAGAAACTATCTCAAAACCATATTGTCCAGAAAGCACACACACACACACACACACACATACACACACACACACACACACACACATATATATATATATATATATATATATATATATATATATATATATATATATATATATATATGTACTGTGGATCAGTTAACCCTTTCAGTGTTCTTTCCATTTACAACGATCATGGCTACTGAATCCAAACTTTTCCTTGTCTCTCTTCCCATATCTTCCACTCCTTTCACTCCCTTCTTCTCTCACTTCTGTTCTTCCTCAACAGCCTCACTTCAGCTCTGGAGGGACACTTCAGAATCTTTTCTCCCCTCTATCGACAATCTCCCTAATTCATTATCCTACATTCCATTTGCCCGCAGTTTTATTCCGCTCTTTTTCTTTTCCCTTCGAAATCTATCTCCATAAACATTTCCTGTCCTCGCTTTGGTATTCGGAGAAAAGGCAAGGGCGAGGAAAACGTTTATTTTGGTTATATATATATAATATATATATATATATATATATATATATATATATATATATAT
>NC_089752.1:61350319-61375319 GCF_040412425.1 Macrobrachium rosenbergii
GGTGATCAATAAATGAACACTGTTTTCTAAAAATGTTAAATACAAAAATTTATTTTCAAATTTAAAGTTTATAATTAGAATTCACAATTAATTAGAATTCAAAATCTGAAAAATTTATTATTACTTGAAAATAATACAACACTCAATTAATTCTTGAATTAAATTATGAAACAAAACTAACTCACAAAAACTTTATCAGGAATTTAAATTAATCAAGCAAAATTTAAACTATCAAGAATTACTCAAGATTTAAAAAGAAAATCTTAATAAATGAAATCAAGTATGCAATGTTAAATTACGTATGCAATGTTAAATTATACCAAGAAATATTTAAAATGCTATGTAAATAAATGTTACGTCACAAACATAAAAATTGTGAAAATATAAAGAGATTGTAAATAGAAAAACACACAAAAATACACATAAGATTTATCAATAATGATTTCACTTGTTCAAAATTTCCTAACTTATCATACCATGGTATTAATAAGTAAAATTCACGTTACCTTACACAACTTGTGAAAACCTTTGTAAATTACTTGCTGCAGCTGCGTTACCACAATACACACTTTTTTACCAGGCGCCATTACGAACTAAATAACTTTGCTAAATTCAGATCTGAAAAGTTAATGCTAATATGTGACCACAAAACACTACGTTAAAATTATCTCTTTCTAAGAACGAGAGAGAGAGAGAGAGGGAACCAATTCGACTGGTCTCAGAAATCAGAATGAAATAGATTTTAGGATTCTAGTAGTACGTGAAACAATTACATGATGTCATTAAAGCATTTTGGGTACGAGATACAAAAGTTCTAGAAGCAGGGAAGTGACGTCAATAAAGCATTTTGGGTGTGAGATACAATGGAGAAGCTTCTAGAAGGAAAATGACGTCATCCCAGCAAAACGTTTTGAATGCAATCTTACAAAACATGACGTAATTGATCAAGACACGTATTCTTTCTCTCAGAGGGGCGTACGTGACTCGAACAACGCATGTAACAACATGAAATCACTCGTCTTGAGCCCGTATGGGACGAATCGGAATTTGTTTTCAAAAGCTGTCATCACTAACACAAAACAAAGTGCCCTCTCTTATCTCAACTGATGACAACTGAAATGAAACAAGTCCTGGTGGACACACACATGTACATGTTCAAATACTACGCTTTTACACAGAAAGATATTATTCAAAACTACGTTACTATTAAAATTGTAATATCAATTCTAAATTACGCTATCAAGTTACTCAATCATTAGTTCTTTTGAGATCTGATGCCAAATTAAATATGACACTTCAACAACCATTATCATTAAACATAACACATGAAAAAAGTAAATATGTCAAAATTATAGGAGGATATACGTATTGCAAGGCAACATCATGAAATTCCTCCCCCCAGAAGATTACTTATCCCGGTTTGAATCAACGATTCACAACGGGATAAATAATCTGCTATGACATTATCTTTTCCTGAAATGTGTTTAACACTTACATTATATGGTTGCAGGCATAAAGACCACCTGGTCAGTCTCATATTATTATTTTTCATCTTATTGATGAATGAGATTGGGTTGTGATCCGACAACACTAAAATTTCTTCATTCCTGGGTCGGTTCACATACACTTCAAACTTTTTCAATGCTGTGATTAATGCTAATGTTTCTTTTTCAATTGTTGAGTAAGTTTTCTGGTGCTTTTTCAACTTTGAAGACATGAAACATACTGGATGGAAGATTTTGTTGTCATCTTCTTGAAGTAGAACAGCTCCAATTCCACAGTCGGATGCATCAACTTGTATCACGAACTTTTTATTGAAGTCTGGAGCTTGAAGCACTGGTCTTGAAGTTAATATGGCTTTAACCTTCTGAAATGATTCGTGACATTCTGGGGTCCAAACAAACTTTCTTTTAGGACTGGTTAAGTCAGTTAAGGGAGCTACTACGGCTGAGAAATTTGGACAGAATCGGCGATAAAATCCAGCCATGCCCAAAAATCTTTGTAGCTGTTTCCTTGTAGCAGGAGGGGTAGCCTTACAGATACCTTCTACATTAGCATCAATAGGAGCGAGAAGGCCTTTTCCAACTTCAAATCCTAGATATTGTACAGTTGCCATTCCAAACTCAGTTTTTTGTAAGTTGATTGTTAGTCCTGCTTCCCGTAGTTTCTTAAACACTTTCCTTAATATCTTCAGATGTTCTTCCCATGTATTAGAATAAATCACAATGTCATCAAGGTATACACCTACTCCTTCTATTGATCCTAGTAGTTGATCCATCACTCGCTGGAATGTTGCAGGTGCATTCATCTCACCAAATGGCAAAACAGTGTATTGATACAGTCCAAAAGGAGTAATGAAAGCTGACAGCAACTTAGCATTCTCATCTAAGGGAATTTGATAATATCCTTTCAACAAGTCTATCTTGGAAACAAATTTGGCTTGCCCAATATTATCAAGTAATTGATCAATAAGAGGCAAAGGATAATTGTCAGCCACACTGATGGAATTCAGTTTCCTATAATCAGTACACATCCTAAATGAGCCATCTGGTTTCTTCACTAACACACAAGGAGAACTAGAATGACTTGAACTGGGTTCTTCTAATCCATGCTGCAACAAATATTCAACTTCTTTCTTCAAAACATCTCGATGAAAAGGTGATAAGCGATAAGCTCTCATTTTAAAAGGTTTTCCATCTTCTCTGATCTTTATCTCATGCTTTGTCAGACTGGTACGCCTCGGTACATCTGCAAAAATTTCAGGGAAACTTTGAATCACTTCACTTAATTCACTACTTTGCTCAACACTCAGATGTTTTAGTTTATCTTCCAAATTTTCTAATATTGAAGAATTGTTCATCTTGTTTTCAGCTCCCAATTCGTAGCCATCATCGTCCTCTGTAGATGAAGTTGTCTGTGTTATTGACACTGTTTCAGTTTTAGTCTCTGAGAAGTAAGATTTCAAAAGATTCACATGTATCTTGCTCTGTCGTTTCCTTCTTCCCGGTGTTTCAATCACATAAGTTCGATCACTTAACTTCTCTATTTTCCTATAAGGACCTTGAAACTTATTGGTAAGGGGAAATCTTTTCACTGGTAAGAACACTAGAACTTGTTGTGCAATACTAAAATTTCTTAGCTTAGTCTTAGCATCATATTTTCTTTTCATTTTCTCTTGACTTATTTTCAAGTTTTCTAAAGAGAATTTTCTAATTTCTCTTAACCTTTTCCTCAAGTTCTTCACATATTCTCCTTGGATTTTCTTTTGATTTTCTTCCCAATTCTCTGCAAGAATCTTCAATGGACCTCTAATGTCTCGACCAAAAATCATTTCATTTGGTGAACATCCCATGCTTTCTTGATATGCATTCCTAACTTCATATAACATTAAAGGTAAACCAGCATCCCATTCTCTTCCTGATTCATTACAATACTTAGTTAACATACTTTTCAATGTCTGGTGGAACCTTTCCAAGGCTCCTTGAGTCTCTGGATGATAAGTAGTTGATAACTGTTGTTTTACTCCCAACAAGTTCATCACATCCTGGAATAATTTTGAAGTAAAGTTCGTTCCTCTATCACTTTGCACAATTTCTGGTATTCCAAACTTGGAGAAAAACTCCACCAACTTCTCAGCAATTACCTTTGCACTTATACTTCTTACAGGAATCGCCTCAGGATACCTAGTCACTGGACATATTAATGTTAATAGATATTCATTTCCTTTCTTTGTTTTCGGAAGTGACCCAAGCATATCTATAATTACCTTACTAAAGGGTTCTCCTTTAACTTCTATGGGTTGTATGGGTGCATTCTGAATGGTCTCATTCGGTTTTCCAGCTATCTGGCATGTGTGACACACTCTGCAAAATTTGCTAACATCCTTGTGAAGTGCAGGCCAGAAAAAATACTTCATAATCTTCTCAACAGTCTTCCTGATTCCCATATGTCCAGACTCGTGCTCTACTGCTACAACTTGTTTCCTCAATGGATATGGAATCAAAATTTGATGATATTCACCCCATTCAGTATTTCCTGGTATATCTGCAGGTCGATGCTTCCTCATTAGTAATCCTTCTTTTAGATAATAACAGGTGGAGGTTTGTTGCATCTCTTCTTGATCAACAACTCTGAAGAACAAATCAGCCAACGTTGTATCCCTCTTCTGCAGTTTCATTAGCTTCTCTCTAGTCACTTGACCAATTTCAAGGGCTGAACTCTCCATATCTGCTAACTCTGCTTCTGTAGTTTCACTACTATCTTCAGGAACACTTTGACTACTCGGAGTCTCTTCAATAACAACAGGATCCTCTTCTTGGGAAATCTCTTCATTACTACCACTAGGGGAAACTTCACTTTCCTGGAACAGCTCTTCTAAGCTTAAAGATCCTTCACTTGATTCTTCTGGTGCAGGTAAATCCTCAGTATCTTCACTTGCAGACATAGTTCTCTTCATACTCCTGGTAGTTACACAACTTGTAAACAGGTGGGGGTTTTTCTTCTCTAGATCTACTGTAGGACTAACCCTTAACGGTTTGTCTGTCACTATGGGACAAGGAACAAATGGTATACCACCAACTTCATTACCCAGTAAAACATGCACACCTTCAACAGCTAGTGAGTCCTGTACAGCAAAATCAACATTTCTTGTCACTAATTCACAGGACAAATGCAAGCAGCATATAGGAGTTACCTCTTCTCCTCCTATACCCTTCAAAATAACTGAATCTCCGGTGAGATTCTTCTCCAACTGTGGGTGAGCACCACGAACTACCACACTATGGTTACTCCCCGTATCACGTAATACCTTGACTGGTACCTGCACACTTCCTCCTTGAGTTGTCAGCGTACCTTCATAGATATATGGCTTAAAAGCCTCCAAGCTGCTCAGCTACTCACTGCTTGAAGTTACATTTCCACTGGTTGCTAAACACTGCTTGTTTAGTCTCAGTCGTCCCCACACTGCTCTTCGTAGTTTGCTTCACCTGGTTACCTTTAACCACTTGACCAACTGGTTTGGTCTGCTATTGTGTCAGATAACAATCTCGACTGTAGTGTCCTACTCTTCCACACTTGTAGCAGACAACATTAGTCTTCTGTATCTGTCTTGAGAACAGACTGGATGATGAGGATTTAACATTCAATTGCTGAGGGGTGTTACCTGGCTTTGTTTTGGCATAGCCACTAGAAGGATTTCCAGTTGTAATGTTCCTGAAATTTGGATGAGACCTGAAACCTGTGCGTTGTTGTTTCTGGTACTTGACATTATAATTTCTTTTGCTAGAAATTATGTTAAAATCTTCGCTCAATGTAGCAGCTTTGTCAAGTTTCTTAATCTCTCTCGCTCTTAAATAGGCTCTTATGTGTTCAGGAATTCCTCTAAGATATTGTTCTAGTACTACTAACTCCTGAAGTTCATCCATAGATTTAACTTTAGCAGCCTCCAACCATCGTTTAAAACATCTTACTTTGTAAGCATAATCTAAGAAAGTTATCTTGTCATCCTTCCTCAAAGATCTGAATCTTTCATTATAATATTCAGGGGTCATCTGGTAAACTTGTAGCACATTGTGTTTGAGTACCTTGTACTCTTTACACTGATCAGCTGATAAGGCTAAATAGGCACTTCTTCCTTTACCAATGAGAACACTCTGTAAGAAGACCGACCATTTATCCTCTGGCCATCCCATACCTGAAGCCACTTTTTCAAAGTGATCAAAAAACTCATCTGGAGCTTCTTCTGTAAATTTTGGAATTAATTTCTGCACTCTTACTACATCAAATACAGGGTCTGAATTACCTTGAGTAGGGTTAGATGGTGTTACAGGTAATGTGGATCGAGCTTTTATTAACTCCATCTCCCTTTCATGTCTTGTTCTTTCTCTTTCTTCTTCTGCTGCTTTTTCTACTTCTCTTTCCTTTCTTTCTCTTTTCTCTCTATCTTCTCTTTCTCTTTCTGCCTGTATCTTCAGCTTAATCAAATTTTCTTCTGCTTCTATACGTCTAATCTCTGCTTCTGCATCACTTTTCTCTTTCTTTTGTTCATGTTTATCTGTAAATTCTGCCTCAGCTGCATTCAACAATTCCTGTGCCTCTCCTAACTTTTCATCTACTTTACCAGAGTCCATCAATGCTTGGATTGCAATATATTTGATTTGTGCCTTAATCATACCACTAGACACATTACCCCCACATGCTACTGCTAAAGCAATCCACTGTGCCTTAGCCAGGTTGGATTCAGATAACTCTTGGATGGAAGAAGTTGCTAAAAACCTCTGAACATTGAACAGAGCCGTATTCTCTAAGTTACTCAACTAAATAATTCACAATACAAAGCAAAAAGTAACTATGTGGTCACTCTCCTATCAAAATATATCCCTAACACCACCAGTATAAACCATAAACCAGAGTGATATTTTGTTTTGTTCCACGGGTCTCTGGGCACCAAACAATATAATGTCACGATGTGTATCAAGTACCTGGTTATTACACAACAAATCTCAAAATTCAAAAATATACTTCACTTCAGCCAGATACCTGAACTCTCATAACATTAATTGTTACGACTGAGTACTCTAAAGGTAACAGTGATCCCTTAGGAAAAACTTATTTATTACTTGAAAAATCAAACTAAGTCTATCAGAATATGTGTGAGGTATCAAAAATTAAACTAGAAATCTTCTAGAGTAAAAGGGCATTACTCCATCAAAAAACTCTAACTGTTTCCCTGGTCTTAATTCACTTTAGCAAAACTAAAAGAACAAAACATGTTTATCACTTTGCCTTATGCACACACAACCAATCTTATTCACTGGTGATCAATAAATGAAACACTGTTTTCTAAAAATGTTAAATACAAAAATTTATTTTCAAATTCAAAGTTTATAATTAGAATTCACAATTAATTAGAATTCACAATCTGAAAAATTTATTATTACTTGAAAATAATACAACACTCAATTAATTCTTGAATTAAATTATGAAACAAAACTAATTCACAAAAACTTTATCAGGAATTTAAATTAATCAAGCAAAATTTAAACTATCAAGAATTGCTCAAGATTTAAAAAGAAAATCTTAATAAATGAAATCAAGTATGCAATGTTAAATTACGTATGCAGTGTTAAATTATACCAAGAAATATTTAAAATGCTATGTAAATAAATGTTACATCACAAACATAAAAATTGTGAAAATATAAAGAGATTGTAAATAGAAAAACACACAAAAATACACATAAGATTTATCAATAATGATTTCACTTGTTCAAAATTTCCTAACTTATCATACCATGGTATTAATAAGTAAAATTCACGTCACCTTACACAACTTGTGAAAACCTCTGTAAATTACTTGCTGCAGCTGCGTTACCACAATACACACTTTTTAACCAGGCGCCGTTACGAACTAAATAACTTTGCTAAATTCAGATCTGAAAAGTTAATGCTAATATGTGACCACAAAACACTACGTTAAAATTATCTCTTTCTAAGAACGAGAGAGAGAGAGAGGGAACCAATTCGACTGGTCTCAGAAATCAGAATGAAATAGATTTTAGGATTCCAGTAATACGTGAAACAATTACATGATGTCATTAAAGCATTTTGGGTACGAGATACAAAAGTTCTAGAAGCAGGGAAGTGACGTCAACAAAGCATTTTGGGTTCGAGATACAATGGAGAAGCTTCTAGAAGGAAAATGACGTCATCCCAGCAAAACGTTTTGAATGCAATCTTACAAAACATGACGTAATTGATCAAGACACGTATTCTTTCTCTCAGAGGGGCGTACGTGACTCGAACAACGCATGTAACAACATGAAATCACTCGTCTTGAGCCCGTATGGGACGAATCGGAATTTGTTTTCAAAAGCTGTCATCACTAACCCAAAACAAAGCACCCTCTCTTATCTCAACTGATGACAACTGAAATGATACAAGTCCTGGTGGACACACACACACGTACGTGTTCAAATACTACGCTTTTACCAAGAAAGATATTATTCAAAACTACGTTACTATTAAAATTGTAATATCAATTCTAAATTACGCTATTAAGTTACTCAGTCATTAGTTCTTTTGAGATCTGATGCCAAACTAAATATGACACTTCAGCAACCATTATCATTAAACATAACACATGAAAAAAGTAAATATGTCAAAATTATAGAAGGATATACGTATTACAAGGCAACATCATGAATATATATATATATATATATATATATATATATATATATATATATATATATATATATATATATATATATATATATATATATATATATATATATAGATAGATAGATTGACAGATAGAGAGGTAGGTAGATAGACAGATAAATAGATATGCAAACTAAGTATGTAGAGTTGCACTTTTTAGCGTATAATTTATATAATAAAGATTCAGAAACAGAGAGAGAGAGAGAGAGAGAGAGAGAGAGAGAGAGAGAGAGAGAACGTGCTGCATGAAGGCCTTGCATAATGACATCCAGTGAAAGAACTTTTAATAACCATTTTAATTTTTCCTCTCTCAGGGAGATTATTGTTAAGACTTTTGGAGACTTTTATTACTTCTTTGGGAACATCGATTTCTTTTTTTTAATTAGAACAGCTTTTACTCTTCCACTTGCTTTCCTTTACTTAGGGTTTTCATGATATTTTAAACCGAACTAGGATGATGTTTTGTTACCTGGAAACAATGCATATGTACTGTACATGTATATATATATATATATATATATATATATATATATATATATATATATATATATATATATATATATATATATATATGTGTGTGTGTGTGTGTGTGTGTGTGTACGTATAAAAATATATATATATATATATATATATATATATATATATATATATATATATATATATATATATATATATATATATATATATATATATATATATATATATATATATATATATATATATATATATATATATATATATATATACATATATATATATATATATATATATATATATATATATATATATATATATATATATATATATATATATATATATATATATAATATATATATATATATATATATATATATATATATATATATATATATATATATATATATATATATATATATATATATATATATATATATATATGTATGTATATAATATATATATATATATATATATATATATATATATATATATATATATATATATATATATATATATAATCATATCATTTATTCTAGTACTGTAAATGGAATCAAGGTTGGTGATTATCTTTCCAATATAATTCATCAGATAATCACATATATAAGTAAAAGATAAAACATTGAAAAAACACACACACACTTATATAAAGATCGATGCATAAATACGAGTATACATATGTTTGTAAGGTGGCAAATAACTTTATATACGAACATATTGATTGAAAGTAGAAGTCTTCCTACAACAAACTAGTTGGAACTATCGACCAATGAATATTTAATAGCTATGTTAAAGTATTCCCTGCAATCTACGACGAAAATTAAATCTATTGTGATCAGGAAACTACCGATACCTCATTCCCCCAACACACGACCCTTCCCCCTTCCCTTCCCTACCATTGTTTATAAAATGACTTTCACGCAACAGCGAATTACCAGTGTAATCTTTAGTGAAGTCCCTTTGTTTATTGGGAGATCAAATTAAATGATTTTGGTGACGGATTTGATTAACCGGCGAGATTCCATCATTGCTTTTGAAGCCTATCAAATGACACATTCACACCGAAATCATGCAATGGACAGATTGATTAGACTGGTTGATTTTCGTTACGCAAGGAAACCACAACGAACAAACTTTTGAAGTTATATTCATTTTGAATAAGTGTTTCTGATAGTACTTATCTTGTCACATTTTTGGGGGGCCCCGATGAAACCTTTTCCGGCATTCAACACTATTTAATGACCCCTGGCCCCATTCTATGGTATCTGGCGCTATTATCTGGCTCCAAGTGCAACTTTCATGTTCTAAATATCATTTTCTGACATTCTCCCCCATTTTCTGGCTCCCTGCTCCAATTTCTGGTTCTAAATACAATTTTTCTGGCATCCGACACCATTTAATGATATATGACGCCATTTTCTGCCTTCCTGCGCCAATTTCTGATTCTAAATTCCAGTTTCTGTTCCCTACTACCATTTTCTGACGTCTGGCCCATTTTCTGGCTCCCAGAGCCACTTTTTGGTTCTAAATACCATTTGCTGGCATCCGCCATCTTTTTCTGACCTCTATCACCATTTTCTGCCTTTTAGTTCAATTTTTCTGGCGCCTGGACCATTTTATGACCTCTGCTATGGGGCCATTTTATGGAGTTTGGTTCTGTTTTCTGGTTCTAAATGCCATTTCCTGGCACCCACTACCATTTTCTGACCTCGGGCACCATTTTCTGCTTCTAAATACCATATTGTGGCACTTGCCACCATTTTCTAACCTCTGCTCTGGGCCATTTCCTGGCCGTTTGGTGCCATTTTCTGGTTCTAAACACAAATTTCTGGCATCCCCCCCCCCCCCCCCCATTTTCTGACCTCTGGCACTATTTCCTATTCTAAAATACCATTTACTGGCACCTGTTACCATATTCTAACCTCTGCTTTGGGGCCATTTGCTGATGTTTAGTGCCAATTTTGGTTCTAAATACCATTTTCTAGCACCTGCCCCATTTTCTGTCCTCTGCTCTTGGGTCATTTCCTGGCCGTTTGGTGCCATTTTCTGGTTCTGAATACCAATTCCTGGCATCCTCCTCATTTTCTGACCTCTGGCACCATTTCCTAGTTTTTAAATGCCATTTTCTGGTACCTGTCACCATATTCTGACCTCTGCTCTGTCATTTTCTGGCGTTTGGAGCCATTTTTCGTTCTTAATACCATTTTCTAGCACCATTTGTTGTTCTAAAATAAATTACATTTCTCTGGCACCTGCCACCACTTTCTGACTTCTACTCTGGGCCCATTTGCTGGCGTTTGCTGCCTTTTTATTTTTTTGCTCTGAATACCATTTTCTAGCACCTGCCACCATTTTCTGACCACTGCTCTGGGGCCATTATCTGGATCTAAATACAATTTTCTGGCATCTGCCCCTATTTTCTAATCTCTGACACCATTTTCTGATTCTCAAGTACAATTTTCTGGCACCTGCCACTATTTTATGACCTCTGTTCTTGGGTCATTTGCTGGCGTTTGATGCCATCTGTTTTTAGCACCATATTTTTTACATGGCTACTAGTGCCATTTTTCGGCTCCCATTAGAAATGACTTATAGGTTCGTTTCCTGAACAATCCATTGTATATATATATATATATATATATATATATATATATATATATATATATATATATATATATATATATATATATATATATATATATATATAAAAATATGCAAACATTTGAAGCAGACTGTCATGATATCAAGTATAGGAAACAGCCATCTTTCCCATTTGAGGATCATTTTCAAGAGTCAAAATAAAAAAAAAAAACACTAATATAGCAACTCTAACTTTAGATGCAAGTTAGCCTCAAACAAATTATCCCCAGCGTAAGAAATTCAAGGCAGCAATGAGTTTTTTTTTTTTTTTTTTTGTATGTGTGTTTAAATTATATTAAAATTAAAATGACGCCTGGCCTTGATAGCAGAGTGAACATGGTGGTCTGTTGGAGAAGATAACAGGCGTCAGTTGACTTGGCATCTGCCATTAGTCTCTGCTGAGGTTAATGGATTAATGGGTTAACAGGTTAATGGACGTAGTTTCCTCTCATCTTGGCCAGGTCTATCTAAAATGAGGTCGTTGTTACGTGTCCACAAGGTGAGTAAGAATCTTCTATCGTGTAACTGTAAGACTCTCTGTTTGTATATATTTACGTGTGTTAATGATTATATATATATATATATATATATATATATATATATATATATATATATATATATATATATATATATATATATATATAGATTAACATAAATGCATATATTTCCATATACTTGCTTCATCTGAATTTCTAGCTACAATTACACGTAGAGATACGAAAGGTAACCATAAAAAAAACACTCAGTAAGGAATCATCAGAAGCGCCATAAACACGCATATCTTAAACGTGGAAGAAATTCCGGTTGGAATTTCCCAAAATAACGGAATTCTGGGCGCAGTTCTTTGGCCAACCTACGGCGCGTTTTATTACCCCAGTTCCTCTTGCTGGTCTGCTGAGTTTTACTGCTTCCTCCCTCTTCCTGTCTTTTCAGACGAAAGTGATTGGCAGGTCGTAATGTTATTACCGTGGCTGACGGTACTTTTTATGTTCAGGAAAGAGCTGATGGAAGGTAGAGGGTTGTTGGAAATGGAGGATGGAATAGGGGTTTGTGGGGGACAGGCCAGGTGGTCCTCGAAATTATAAATAAATCTTCGAAATTCCTGAGAAGTTCTTGTCTCTGTAATATTACAATATGCATTACACCCATACAATTTTGCCTGTGTTCCCTACGTGTTTATAGACAAGTTACTATGATGAAACTGATATTTTTCGGAATTCTTTCATTGCTGATATATCTTAATATTCATATAACTATTAGCATATGATGATGTCTGAAACAGTTGCACAAATAGACAAAACATCAATTCTTACAGACGCAAAGACTGCAAAAGTTTCGCAGTTTTATTCCCAAAGATATATTGATATTAAAATTCGTGTACAAAGCTCCTTGTTACCTTTACGAAAACATGACAGACCTTTCTAAACAAAGTGAGAAATAAATCGCTAAATGAACCTTTTCTGATGTTAGAAATACTAAATTTTTCCAGGCAAGAAATATTCCCTCCAGATTGAAGTTCTCACGATTATGAAGTTAAACTTCGACACTCGAACCCTAAAACAACTATTTTGATTCCTTAAAAACTAGTGGTTTAAGGGATAGGTTATCTCTGTTTTTTTTTTTTTTTTTTTTTTTTACTTTTGAGAATTTTCCTAAAAGAAAAAATCAAAATCACTTATGCTAGTCAATTTTGCAGAAAAATTCCACATATCTATTTTTTCTGTTCATTTTACTTATTCGTTTATTATTTTAAATATTTTGAAAATTTATTTACTCTATAATTTTTTCTTGTTTCTGTGATACATTTTATCGTTCTCTCTCTCTCTCTCTCTCTCTCTCTCTCTCTCTCTCTCTCTCTCTATATATATATATATATATATATATATATATATATATATATATATATATATATATACATAATATATACATATCAATTTATTTATTTATGTACTCGTTAGTCTATTTATAATATTTTACGAAGAATAAAGAGATATAACTCACTTTACTGGTGGTCAAGACTTACGTTGAATGTTGCCAAGAAATTCAAATTAAATTAGAAAAAAATATATGACACAGGAGAGAGAGAGAGAGAGAGAGAGAGAGAATTCTACAACGGAGCGAGTACTTGTCCATTTATCTATTGGATGATGTACATCAGCTGTTCGTACTTTGCTTCTATTCGCCCAAATGGAATATTCGATTATTATTGTATGAGGAGTACTTTTATGTTTAAACAACTCTTTGCAGTTCATAATAATTGCTTGGTAATGGGCACACAGCCATCACGAAAGCGCAAAGCTCTTTTGTTCTAGTTTCTTAAAAGCAGAAATTTTAATTTTAGGAAGGTCTGAGAAAAAGATAGGCCTACACACCTATCAAGGGTGAAATGTTTGTCTCCTTATATACCATAAAACAGGATTCGAGTACATATTCTCTTAAAAGTTCAAAAATTACCTTAAAATCAAGTTGTTTAATATATATAAATATATATATGTGTGTGTATATATATATATATATATATATATATATATATATATATATATATATATATATATATATATATATATATATATAACTTATACCTCACTTGTTGGCTTTGTGGGCTAAGGCATCACTGTAGTCCTGAGTTCTTGTCCTTCGCTGGCTCGAGCCCACGGGACGATGAACTTATTATCAGCTAAAAAATTCCCCTCCAGTAACATATATGAAAATATATTATTTCCGAGGTAGAGCGAATTGGATATTAAAGGACATTTGTAGCTTAATGCTTGTATATGAATCACGGCGATGTGATAAAATTTCATTCTTAATATGGCTACGTGCGACAAACGCACTACAAGGTTAGCATGGCAGAGGTGGGTTGATACTGATTCTAAATACAAATACCCGAGTTCGACGGTGATTTGTTGGTGAGGGTCGGTAATAACTTATACCTCACTTGTTGACTTTGTGGGCTAAGGCGTCACTGTAGTCCTGAGTTCTTGTCCTTCGCTGGTTCGAGCCGACGGGACGACGAACTTATTATCAACTAAAAAATTCCCCTTCGGTAACATATATGAAAATATATTATTTCCGAGGTAGAGCGAATTGGATATTATAGGACGTTTGTAGCTTAATGCTTATATATGAATCACGGTGATGTGATAAAATTTCATTCACATATATATATATATATATATATATATATATATATATATATATATATATATATATATATATATATATATATATATATATATATATATATTTTACTGTTATATATATATATATATATATATAACAGTAAAACTTTTAATGTAAATGGTTATTATTATGCTGTCATTATAACCAACATATGAATTTTAAACACTATAATTTTTTTATCTTAATATAATCTAATATTACACTTTAGTTAACGAGTACACACACTCACACATACACACACACACATATAATATATATATATATATATATATATATATATATATATATATATATATATATATATATATATATATATATATATATATATATATATATATATGTATGTATATATATATATATATATATATATATATATATATATATATATATATATATATATATATATATATATATATATATATATATATATATATATATATATATATATATATGTATGTATGTATGTATGTATATATATATATGTATGTATATATATATATATATATATATATATATATATATATATATATATATATATATATATATATATATATAATATATATATATATATATATATATATATATATATATATATATATATATATATATATATATATATATATATATATATATATATATATGTGTGTGTGTATCTATATCAGTAAAACTTTTTGATATAAATGTTCATTATTATCCGATCATTGTAACCCATTTGAGTTTTCAAGCGTATGAATTTTTAAAATATAAATATAAAATATTATAGTCCACTTTGTGAGTACACACACACACACACACACACACACACACACACACACACACACACACATATATATATATATATATATATATATATATATATATATATATATATATATATATATATATATATATATACATATACATATACATATACATACATATCTACTAGAAAGTGAATAATGAGACAGGCGCTGTATCTGTGAACTGACAAAATTAGCTTCATTGTCAATTGTCAGGCAGCGTTCGTTAAAAGCCTTGGAATAACTTTAATAACTGAATTCCGAAGCCATAGTTTCAAAGGCAGAACATCCATATATGAGAAAGAAATTCCGAAATGTATATATAAGAGAAATTTGGTCAACCAATTATTTTGGGTTGGGGTGGGGCGGCCCAGAAGAGAGTTGATAGGCCGCCAAAACATCTAAGTGAAAATTCACTAGGAATTTTTACGAACCACCATTAAATGAAACATCATATAGGCATCCATCTGCTCTCTCTCCCTTTCTCTTTCTCTATTATGTATATATATATATATATATATATATATATATATATATATATATATATATATATATATATATATATATATATATATATATATATATATATATATATGTTTTTGTTTTGGCATGTTTATTTATCTTAGTTAAATTGGTTTTGTAAAGATTATTCTTATGGTAAAATATTTAACTAAACAGAAATATTTGCTAAAATTCGGTCTGTTATACTGTCCTGTGTGCAGTGAAAATTCAAATCCGCAGCCCAGTAACTCTTTTATATAACATTTATGAATGTAATTATTTACAGCAATAAATGACGGACCTTTAAATACGATGGAAACAATGAACATCGTTTCATGACACTATGCCATTCTGTACCAAAAGTGTTTTTAGTATACTGCAGTTCATATCCTCGTTAACGTAACGACATAAACTACATAACTGCAATCTGGCTACTGTTCAGTCTTGTTCCAGTTGATAATGTACAGTCAAATACAAGAGCAAAGGAAACAATAATAAAGATTAAGATAAATCTTTTACTAGCAGCTATTTTCCACGGCTCTGTCTCTCCTTTGCAAGATTACAAGAACCGGTCTTTTGACTAAAATACAAAGTGTCTTTGTTTTAAATTCGATGCTTTGTTAGTGGAAGCGACAATGTACAAAATAAATCCAAGCACTAACACGAGCAGTAATAAGACAACGAGTGCACAGAGAACGAGTTCCCTCGTAATTCCATTACGTGCCTCTCCACGCGAGTAGGATTCTTAGGCAAGACCGGGCTATTCGTCGACAAGACAGCCCAACTTTGGCCGGCTTAAGAGGTCCCTTAGTGAGGGAAGTATCTTGTGCCTTGTCTGAAATAAGACGATAACGACCCCAGTAACTCTCCCTCAGACCTCAAACGCCACTGGACTCGGCTCCACCTAATCCTGGGATATCACTGGCTCGGCCCATCACCCGAATTTGACCTGAGGCAGGGTTTATCACGTGTGATTTACAGAAACGAGGGGGTGGGGGGCGGGCGGTCGGTGGATTTGGCTTCATGAAGTATACTTAATAGGTATAAACAGTTTTTTTTTTTTTGTCTGACAAGTTCACCTTCATTTTAACATTAACCATCATTTTCCATTTTAAAGGCCCTTTCTTTTTATATAGACTTTTTGCTTTATTTCCAGCCCATACTTTTTTAGTCATGGCAATAAAATAAATGTACAAACAACAGAGTCTCCTGTCCCATTCTGAATGAAGATAAGTTGCAGAATTTAAAAGAAACAAATTAGCAGTAACAATAAGTAAAATTTTTCCCTTTTGTTTTCATATATACTGATGTTGTGGCATTTCTCATTTTAATGGAAGTTCAAAGAGAAAATCAATTCTAGTTTTTGAGAAAAAAGATTTATCTCAGGACTGTGCTTTTCTTTGTCAAATATCATAGCTAAGGGAAGAGGAATTATATTGCACTAATGTTTCTTATGTACGATATATGTAATCGTAATAGCCACGATGCCTTCTTAACTTCTCGAATTCTTCGCGCTACCGGACATCATAACTATTTCAGATTTCTTGCACTTGGATCCTAAGACTTTGTAGTGACAAGCGTATCCCCCCTCCCCACCAAAATAGCCTGAAGAATTCGAGAAGTTAAGAGGGCATTGTGGCTATGACAATTACACATGTATCTGGTAAGGAGTGACCAGTAGATTCTACGTATGGTATATACAGTATATATATATATATATATATATATATATATATATATATATATATATATATATATATATATATATATATATATATATATATACATATATATATAAAAATTATCCATTGTTCAATCCGTGCTTTAATGTACCGGTACCAATAAGAGCGAATTACACCAACGTTTTTAATTACATCTTATTCGATTTGTTTCAGGTAAAGTTATTTCATTTCCAAACAACAACGTTAACTGAATGTTTATTTTTCATCATAGAAATATTTCTACCACCACCATCACCATCATCATCATCATCATCATCATCACATCATCATCATCATCACATCATCATCATCATCATCATCCCATTACTTGAATCGAAACGCTTAAAAGAGAAAAAGCTTATCTTAAGGCAATCACGTATTTCATTCGACGTTTCCGTAAACGTCTCAGAACCGTGATAATTAGGCCTGCGATTCCCGCCTAGTTTCCGGAAGAGGGGATAAAGCCTCGTTGCTAATTTAGAGACGACAGGAGTCTAAAGTCTATGGAATAAGCGAAGGGCTTTCAACGCACGCATTCGGAAGGAAGACTTATGGAGTAAGGAAAGTGTGAGCTGAATGAATAAGGTTTACGTTATCTCTGCGGTTTGTTGCACAGATCCCATGGGCAATAAAAGATAAGAAGGATAAAGAGGCAGTAACTAAACGAGATCTGTATAATTATGGAATCTACTGCGCCTATTCTCTACAGCAGCGTCAATATGGATGCCGCGGTTTTGAATAGTTATCGTCCAGGTTTCAGAATGTTTGTGGATGTGATTTCTGCTGGAGTCCGTTGAAAATAAAAGGGGACCCCTGGTGTCTGTATCCTGGCGAGTGAAATGGGGAAGATTTTCATTAATTTTGCTCTTCGAATTTTCAAGAGGTTTCAGTGACATTGTTTCTGCGGTTAATAGGCAATGAAACAGGATTTAATTGTCAATGAGACCGTAAGGTAGCTGAATTTCTCTCTCTCTCTCTCTCTCTCTCTCTCTCATTATTCAGGACAACCACACACACACACGCACCCAGCCCATCCCCACACACAGTACACACACACACACACACACACACACACGCGCGCGCGCGCGGCCTAGACACCAACAGTAACCAAGGATGACTTTCGCAAAACTAGACACTTTCGGGCAGGCTTACGTACTTGGAACATACTAATTAAAAATATAAATATATATATATATATATATATATATATATATATATATATATAAATAAATAAATAAAGGTGAGTCTTCCTTACCTTAACCTAACCAGCATCAAATATATATATATATATATATATATATATATATATATATATATATATATATATATATATTATAATAACCCAGAGGTCTCGCACAGAGCGCCGCCGCCCCCCCCCACCTAATTTACCCCTTTTTGTATATTGAGAATCGCATGGCCGATCGTATTATCAACATTCCGATCTGTCCCTTTTTTTTTTTTTTTTTACCTGGAACAGATATTGAGATGACACAGATAACAGGGGCCAGGAGGATATTTTATGCCACTCCCTTAAGACTCCAGTTATCCTCAAGAGAACCGCCATACGTGTGATCTTCCCTCGTCCTTATTTCGTCAGAGACCAGCTTCCCCTCAGGTAAAGTGGAGTAAAGTCTTTTCGGTCACTAAAGTTTGCCCTTTAGAAAGCCTGGAGTACCAGCATTTCATTTCTCTCCTTGTGCCAGTTTATCCTGTGCCATTTCCAATGTCCTGTGTTCGAGTGTAAAAGTGGTCATTCACTCCTCGAGTCTTTGGCGCCCTCAGTGCAAACTCGAGTCATATTCGGTGTTATATTGTTCCTTTACTGGTGTGTAATGTGTAAATCTCTCTTGTAGAGGGACCCATTCGCAGTGGACTCATCTTGGCCTGTGCCTTGCCTTTATTCAAGACTCCAGCCGAAGTATCTTCAGGCGTTGCTAGCCCTTTATCAATTTACTTATCCATTTTCCCTTCAAATGCTTGCTTTTGTAAATATAATTCTGTAATTTAGCCCAAGTGTTTACGTAACATTTCCTTATGGGGTAGAGCCTTCATCTCCTAAATTCTCCCCCTTTTCTTATTTTTTTTACGATTTCCCTTTACGCAAGTCAGAACTCCAAGGCAAATTAAATAAAGTTACCGTTGCCGGCCTGTAGAATACCATAAACCCAGGGAAATACGTAAAAAAAAATATATATATAAAGGTAAGGCTTCCTTACCTTAACCTAACCAGCATTAAACCAGGACCCCGTTCCTGGTACTTCAGTCTCTGATTGCCAAGGGTACGATCCAGTTCGACCGTCACGTCGTCGCTCGTTGGGTAAAATTGATTATGGAATTTTGCTTGTATCGCTGAAGAACCAGGATCTCTCTCTCTCTCTCTCTCTCTCTCTCTCTCTCTCTCTCTCTCTCTCTCTCTTGGTCTTGATACCCAGACGGAGAAGGAATGACCTGAGCACTTTCTACGCAGTTCGTGGTTCCTTTTGTTGGCTTCATGTGGCTTTTTGACTGTTATGTGTTGTATATATAAGATAGAGAGAGAGAGAGAGAGAGAGAGAGAGAGAGAGAGAGAGAGAGAGAGAGAGAGAGAGAGAGGGGGGTCTTTATGTGTAAAGGTATCTCGTTTATTTCTGGCTTCCTCTGACAAAAAATATAACCCTTACTATACTAAATTAAGTATATCTTAGTTTAACCAGACCACTGAGCTGATTAACAGCTGATTTGGCACATATACTATACTATTTCGGCAAAAAAAACATCCAGTTCTCTCTCTCTCTCTCTCTCTCTCTCTCTCTCTCTCTCTCTCTCTCTCTCTCTCTCTCTCTCTCGTGACAAAGGCCTGCTAGTGAAGTTATGAAATCCATCCAGAAATTCATTTCAGTACAAATGTCAAAGTAATGACGAAAATAACAGCGCAATTTTTCAGGTTTCCGAAACTTTCTGCCATTTCACCAAATCAGCGAATAAATGAATCATTAACGTATTTTGCGAAACTTTTTATATTTAAAGAAATTTTAAAGTTTTAAAGTTATACATATACATACATCTATCAGTAAATTACACACACACACATATATGTATGTATATATACATATTTGTATGCACACACACACACACACACACACACACACACACACACACACACACATATATATATATATATATATATATATATATATATATATATATATATATATATATATATATATATATATATATATATATATATTATATATATATATATATATATAAACACACACACGAGGATACATGTATTGCATGCACACGTGAAACGAATGTTATGTATTGTTTCTAGAAAACTTAAGATTTAATAGGATAGATATTGACACTAAAACTGACCCCTGTTTAGCACATTTGTTATGGAAGTAGTTGAGACTTCTGGCAAATATCTCTTCCTCATCATTCCGGTGTAACTGCGTAAATGAAAAGCCAAATTGCAATAAATAATAGAAAGTAAATACTTAAGGATTTGAGATGAAAAAGTTACAAAATGCAAAACAGAATCTGGCTTGCTCTCTCCTTTGGAGAATGATTGATACAGAAATATATCGAAGTTTTATATCTCTGGTTGTCATTCCATAGTAAGGCTTGTTTTGAGTGATGAAATTAAATGTACCTGTAAAGTATTTCCAGATACATAAAATAGTTGGTTTCGAGGGGGAGGGGGCCGTTAAAGGTTGGGGGAGAGAACATTAAGTTCGACTGGACGCAAGACTTGTGGAAGCCAAAGAAAAAATAAACTATATTTTCCTTTCCCTGTGACATTTTGGCTGAGTGCCCTGAAAAATTCTCTTCGATGAAATAATACGGAAAAATACTGCTGATTGGGAAAAAGTCCCTCTCTCTCTCTCTCTCTCTCTCTCTCTCTCTCTCTCTCTCTCTCTCTCTAAAAAGACTTCCAAATATTTTTTTCTTTTTTCTTTTTACTTCGTCTCTTTTCCTTTTTCTATCGTTCCCGAAAGCAATCTTTGCTAAGTCATTAAACGGCAACATTTTATCCGGTCGAGGTCTGGGTTGGCACTCATTTCTTTCGGGATTAGTGCCACGGATTCCTCTGATTCGGAATTGTTCGTTCCCGTGGTCAATTTTCTTCAAAATGAGCTTCTCAAAAATTAAACCAGTCATTTCGGAGACGTCAACAGAGATTTATAAACTGGTGGGTGAATATTCCATTTATTACTTGAGTTGTCCTACCGTGTTCATTAGGTAAAGGGGAAGTAGACAACAATTTAGACATTGTGCGTCTATTCCAGCACGAGTCTTCCAGAAATTGGCAGACTAACTGGAACCTGTGTTTTGTCTCTGTTTTTTTTTATCTGTATTATTCAATTGCTTATCCTTTTGTACACCACATACACATCCTTGCCTTTTGCAGGCGAAATATTAAATTAAAAAGAAAAAAACATCCCAAATGCATTCAGTTTAACTTCATAGAAACGAAGCCATGTTTATCATCTTTACATTTAAATTCACGCAAAATCTAGTCTTTTTGGTATGATGAATTAAAGAGAGGTGAGCGTGTTTATATATGACAAACGTAACCTATCTTTCATGAATTTAACGTATTGCACGGAATATAGTCCAATGATGATATAAAGAGGATATAGGACGGATTAAATTAGGGTAATGGTTATACTGCACGCATATAATTTCGTGTGACAAATAATGGTGTCGGTATGTTTTTCCTAAAAGGCTGACAAAGTTTAATTATGGCATTAAGTTGAGTTGTTGCTTTCATTTATTTCCGTAAATTCTAGATATTTGGACATATGAGCCTTTGTATAAATTTTATTATTGTTATTGTTGTTATGAATATATATATATATATATATATATATATATATATATATATATATATATATATATATATATATATATATATATATATATACATATATATATATATATATATATATATATATATATATATATATATATATATATATATATATATATATATATATATATATATATATATATATATACATATATATATATATATATATATATATATATATATATATATATATATATATATATATATATATATATATATATATATATATATATATATATATATATATATATATATATATATATATATATATATATATATATATATATATATATATATATATATATATTTATATATATATATATATATATATATATATATATATATATATATATATATATATATATATATATGTATGTATGCATGTATGTATATATATACATATACAATCAGTAAACTACAAACGTCCTTTAATATCCAATTCACTCTACCTCGGAAATAATATATTTTCATATATGTTACCGAAGGGGAATTCTTTAGTTGATAATAAGTTCGTCGTCCCGTGGGCTCGAACCAACGAAGGATGAGAACTCAGGACTACAGTGGACGCATTAGCCCACGCGGCCAGCAAGTGAGGTATAAGTGGATATCATCTCCCATATACAAATCCCCTATCGAACTCAGGTGTTTGTATTTAGGGACGATATCCACCCACCTATGCCATGCTAACCGTGTAGTGCGTTTGTTGCACGCAGCCATATTATGACTTTTTTATCACATCATCGTGATTCATATACAATCAGTAAGCTACAAACGTCCTTTAATATCCAATTCGCTCTACCTCGGAAATAATATATTTTCATATATGTTACCGAAGGGGAATTTTTTAGTTGATAACAAGTTCGTCGTCCTGTGGGCTCGAACCAGCGAAGGACAAGAACTCAGGACTACAGTGGACGCATTAACCCACGCGGCCAGCAAGTGAGGTATAAGTGGATATCGTCTCCCATATACAAATCCCCCGTCGAACTCAGGTTTTTGTATTTAAAGACGATATCCACCCACCTCTACCATGCTAACCATGTAGTGTGTTTGTCGCATGCAGCCATATTATGACTTTTTTATCACATCACCGTGATTCATATACAATCAGTAAGCTACAAACGTCCTTTAATATCCAATTCGCTCTACCTCGGAAATAATATATTTTCATATATATTACCGAAGGGGAATATTTTAGTTGATATATGAAAATATATTATTTCCGAGGTAGAGCGAATTGGATATTAAAGGACGTTTGTAGCTTACTGATTGTATATGAATCACGGTGATGTGATAAAAAAGTCATAATATGGCTGCGGGCGACAAACGCACTACACGGTTAGCATGGCAGAGGTGGTTGGATATCGTCTCTAAATACAAACACCTGAGTTCGATGGGGGATTTGTATATAGGAGACGATATCCACTTATACCTCACTTGCTTGCCGCGTGGGTTAATTCGTCCACTGTAGTCCTGAGTTCTTGTCCTTCGCTGGTTCAAGCCCCCGTGACAACAAACTTATTATCAACTAAAAAATTCCCCGTCGGTAACATATATGAAAATATATTATTTCCGAGGTAAAGCGAATTGGATATTAAAGGATGTTTGTAGCTTACTGACTGTATATGAATCATGGTGATGTGATAAAAAAGTCATAATATGGCTGCGTGCGACAAACGCACTACACGGTTAGCATGGCAGAGGTGGGTGGATTTCGTCTCTAAATACAAACACCTGAGTTCGACGGGGGATTTGCATATGGGAGCCGATATCCACTTATACCTCACTTGCTGGCCGTGTGGGTTAATGTGTCCACTGTAGTCCTGAGTTCTTGTCCTTCGCTGGTTCGAGCCCACGGGACGATGAACTTATTATCAACTAAAAAATTCCCCTTCGGTAACATATACGAAAATATATTATTTCCGAGGTAGAGCGAATTGGATGTTAAAGGACTTTTGTAGCTTACTGATTGTGTATGAATCACAGTGATGTGATAAAAAAAGTCATATATATATATATATATATATATATATATATATATATATATATATATATATATATATATATATATATATATATATATATATATGAATGTCTTTCCTGTAATACTACAGTGTAATATGAATATAAGAAGGACCATAAAACACTATTTAAACGTTGAAACCATATATTTCGGGCACTAGCTTCTGTGCCCCTGTTCACTGGTAGAATATGGATAGGTGGAAAGTTACAATGGTATATATACAAAAACGTAAAGGTGTGGCCCTAGGCCTCAGATGTTATGGAGGTGGCGTTTCTTAAGAAGGAGGAGAATGACCAAATTCCCTAGTGGTTTTTGGCCTCATTAGCTCCCGTTTGGCGATGGATCTGGCGGTCGCGTTTCTTGGGTCATCTTCTTCAGGAGGGGTTTGAGGATTAAGGTGTCGATGTCATCCGATTTCCAATGTCCTCCTGACAGGTTCATATTGTTGGTTTGATTGATGATAGGGCCACACCTTTATGTTTTTGTATATATACCATTGTAACTTTCCACCTGCCCATATTCTACCAGTGAACACGGGCACAGAAGCTAGTGCCCGAAATATATGGTTTCAACGTTTAAATAGTGTTTTATGGGCCTTCTTATAT
>NC_089752.1:61380319-61385319 GCF_040412425.1 Macrobrachium rosenbergii
CTTCCTGGTCTTGGCAATATTATTTATCATTAAGCTATATATATATATATATATATATATATATATATATATATATATATATATATATATATATATGCATACATATTCGGTATACATTACACTAGAACACATAAAATCTGTGACTGCTTAATCAGTTATGAGAAGGATCTAAACAGTCACTTAATATTGATATATTTGATATTTGCTGGCATCGGGGAAATGCAATATAAAATTATGAAAATGACGACTTTGTGTATATGTATGTATATATATATATATATATATATATATATATATATATATATATATATATATATATATATATATATATATATATAGAGAGAGAGAGAGAGAGAGAGAGAGAGAGAGAGAGAGAGAGAGAGAGAGAGAGATATGTCAGTTTCATAATTTTATATTGCATTTCCCAGATGCATGCAAATATCAAAAATATCAATATTATGCGATTATTTAGAACTTTCTCATTATAGTTTAATAATTTGGACTTGAGATTTTATGGTGTCCATTTTTTCCCTACTTCATTTCCACATTATAAAAATGACGTAACCAAATAAAGAAATCATAAAATGCCTTGGCTATATTTTATTCTGTTGATAAAAAAAAGAACATTAACTAAGAGGACTGGGAACTTCTCTCCCGAAGGAATTTAATTAAAGGATTTTTCTCTGACACTTTTTCCAAAACTACTCATCCGCCTGAGACGTCCTCAGGAATATTTATAATTCCCTTCAACTGTTCTCATCTAAACTTTTCATTATTAATTATTTGTCCTCTACAACCTACTCGAAAAAGAGGAGATTTTCCTTCCTCACTCAGGGCTCCTTGTAAAAAGTAGAAATAATCAAGTAACTTTCACTTGTTTGTTTACATTTAAAAAAAAATAAAAATTTTGTTTTATTGTTCGACTTTAGAATTACTTCTTGTTTCTCTGGAATGGTTCTGTTCGTAGAATATGGTTAAACATTTGATATATAATCTTCCCTACTTGGAAATCTTTTGGATATCTGACATTCTTCTTTGTCGGATATCATGTTCCCACAGTACACAAGCGTCAGCACTAAAGAATGTTTCTTTCTTTATTTTTAACAACAAGCGCCACTGAGTCGGGCAGCCTAATGCCTCGTCGTAGCCCAGAACTGAATGAGACCAAGAAAAGAGAGACAATAGAAAAAGTTAACTGTAAGAATCAGGTAAAACTTGAACTGCCTTCGTGACTTGAAACCAATTCCCCCATTGAAGTGCCTCGTGGAAGAGAAACACATGCCTCATTTTTTAAAGTCATATTGCAAATCAATTCTCTGAATGTCGTTTCTAACTCTCAGGAGAATGTTTCCTCCCAAACAGTGATGGTTATTTGAAACTTCAAAGATTTTCTTCCTGACCGCGTGCTTCATTGCTGAGAAATACTCAATTTCGTCTCTTAAAAAAGGACAAGGCATCGTTGTCCGTTTTAAATGAATACGGTTTGCTTTTAGTTTTCTGTAAAAGAAAACTGTTGTGACGGCTTTGTCTGTCCGTCCGCACTTTTTCTGTCCTCCCTCAGATCTTAAAAATTACTGCGGCTAGAGGGCTGCAAATTGATATGTTGATCATCCACTCTCCAATCATCAAACATACCAAATTACAGCCCTCTAGCCTCAGTAGTTCTTATTTTATTTAACATTAAAGTTAGCCATAATCGTGCATCTGGCACCGCTATAGGTGCCAACAACACAGGCCACCACCGGGCCGCGGTTGAAAGCTTCATGGGCCGTGGCTGTACAGAAAACTCCATTGCGCCGAAGAAACTTTGGCGCATTTTTTACTTGTTTGCTCTTGGCGCCGAAATGTTAATTGATTATGGATCCGGTGTGTTTCTTTTCTTGTGAATCATAATTTTGTCATTTAATGATGTATCCATTGTGCGTTTTTTTTTTTTTATACTGACCCCGAGACCTTGTTTATTAAGTGTGGAATCAATCTGTTTTTTCTTATAAATCCGGAATATTGTCGACTGAGTATGAACCGGGGTGTGTGTTTTTTTAATGACGTGGGAATGCTATCGGTGGATTATGCATCCGATGTAGCTTTTTAAATGTAAGCATAATATACTTTTACTGCTAAAACAGTGTCCCTTAAAAATGGATCAGGTATGATTTTTCTTATGAGATCAGAAGTGCTATTCCTTAAATATGGATTAGCTGGACTTCTTTCGTTACTGGAACGTAGGTGGTGTCTATTAAATCCACATATGGCTGTTTTTCCTATAACCGGAAAAGGATTTTCAGGCCAAACTTTGCCGCCTGATTTTTACGACTGGCCAGGTTCCCAAAACATTTTTGGCAGGGGAAAAAGGAGTTCCTCTGTTGCCTATAATATGAAACCGTGCTCACTGAGTAGTTCAGCATTATTCTTGAGATACAAGTGTTATTCAAGTTTGTGTATTGTTTCTCTTTTTTAGAATAAAATTCTTGATTTTGATAGTGGCAGCTAGTACTCAATCTTCCACACTATATGTATGTATATGTATATATATATATATATATATATATATATATATATATATATATATATATATATATATATATATATATATATATATATACACGATTTTCCCTGGTTTTCTGAATTTGTAGAACACTTTAACAGATCAGCAACGGAAGTTTACTCACTTGGCCTTGAGAATCTGACTTTACAGTACAGGGAATCATAAAAAGAGAAGAAAAAAAAGGAATGTTTCATATGAGCTTAGGGCTTTACTTCATGAGGGAATGTTACATAAACACTGGGGTTAACTCAAGTAATTGTATTTATAATAAAAGGATCAAAAGAAATGGAAAAATAAATAATATGGAGGCTTGCAAAGCCTGGAGGTCTTCCTACTGGAGACTTGAATGGTCGCAAGGCACAGCCCAAGAAGAGTCCATGGCAAATGGGTCCCTCTGCAAGAGAGATTTAAGGATTACCCACAAGTAAGGGAAAATAGAAAACATACAGATGAATCGAGACTGCACTGCGGGTGCCAAGGTCTCAAGGAATGAATGAACACTTAACGCTGGAACACAAACACTTGAGATAGCACTGGGTAAAAGGGCACAATGGATACAGATATACTGGCACTCAATAAACAATTCTAAAGGCAAACTGTCGTGACTGAAAAGCCTTCACTTGTACTTTACCGTGGGGGGAGCGGGTCTCTGGCGAAGAGTGACGACACACTCGTGGCACTCTACACTGGTTCACATGGGAAGTCTGTCCACGTGGTGACGAAGGAACTGGATCCGAGTCAGGAGGTTCAGGTGGTGACGGGGGTTAGGGGTGGGGTGCTTCTCAGCGTCTTGTAGCTATCTCCAACGTGTGTCTGGCTAACTGCAAAGATCTTCCTGTCCTGGCTCCTTTTAAGGCATCTGCCAAGGGTAGGGACCCCGATGTCGGGCCCTAATGGTGACCGTGCCCAAGATGTGTCATCTTCCAGGTGTCTTGACCATCTGCTTGCATCTCCCCAGGTGTCCTGTGGAAAGAAAATTCAGCACGATCACTCTGCCTCATGGAATGGTTGTTTTAAACAGCTTAGTTCATTTAAGATGCTTAAGGGAGCAGCACTCAACCTCTTATCCTTGCCCCTTTTGACCTTGCCATCCAAATGTCTGTCCCAGGTAAGGGGAAGGGACAGATCAGAATACTGATAAGTTTTATGTGTTGGTATCTGGGTCAACTTGGGTCGGCTATGCAGCGACAAACTCGCTCTTAACATTCTAAAGGGCTGTCTTTCAGCGACTTCTTGCAAATTATAATAATCTTCTTCTTTTAACGTGCTTTTTCCCATTTTTTGTATGGGGTAAGCACGATGCCTTCTTTTGAAGGACTTTGATTTGGCTTTGGGGTAGACCATAGTCTCGATCGGCTGCTCTGCCTGACATCGCTTAGACCCCGGTAGCGTATGTACATGTATCGTAACCAGATCTCCAGCTCCCTTTCTCCCAGCAGCGAGGAGATTGGTCGGTTAGGTCGAGAGTTCGAGACGTGTGAGGTGTCTGTTTTGTTTTCAGAAGATGTTGGAGTGGCTTTGTTTGTGTGTGTATTAGTCTGTAACACCCATTTGCTTTTAGCAAACCTATCCGTTGATTACATACATAATCCCGGGATGTCTACATGGATAGCAAAGTGTCCGCCTCTCTGACAGGTCGGCTGCGGATTTGAACCCGCGCCACAGACCTCTATGAAGTTCAAGCTGCTGCTCTACCGACCTGGCTATCGAGGCTCCTGCAAATTATAATAATATGTATATATATATATATATATATATATATATATATATATATATATATATATATATATATATATATATATATATATATATATATATATATATATATATATATATATATATATATATATATATATATATATATATATATATATATATATATATATATATATATATATATATATATATATATATATATATATATATATATATATATATATATATATATATATATATATATATATACTATGACCATACAATTCTACCAATCCATCATATATGTAAAAGCTTACCTAATGAACGAAAATTATTTTAGTCCTTTCATTCGGAAATAAACATTTCCGCATGTACACATATCGGCATGCTTAGCGATCATCTGTCTCCAATCGTATAGTCTTTAACATAATCACCTGCAAAGGCTGTCAGAATAGCATAATATTAATGTTCATCCGTCCTATTTTTTTAAGGTAATTTAGTTTAATTACAGTAATAACCTTCTTTCATGCGGCTCTGTGGAGTTTCCATTAGGTTAATTATCTCGTGGATTCAGGTGGCATTGCTCTTGGGATTTTGCTAATCCATTGCATGTATCTTCGAAGTAATTTTATTGTAATTTGTTATAATCAGATAATAGTAAAACCTAGGACACTAGGTATTGTATTCTTTGTCTTCGTTTGCATCTTAAAGCCATGATCACTGCTGAATTCATTATGATTATCTGATAAATCACTGAGAG
>NC_089752.1:61390319-61397819 GCF_040412425.1 Macrobrachium rosenbergii
TTTAAAAAGGATTTTAACATTTTTAAACAGTTGCCTCTAAAACCAAATTGGCATATCACTAAACCTGATAAAGGTAAAGGAACTGTGATTTTCAATAAACAGGATTACGTTATAGAAATGAATACAATCTTGTCTGACCGGTCGAAATTTGAATGCATTGGTTCTCCTCCTTTTCAGCCAATCTTTAAAGTTGAAGACAGAATTAACAGGTTTCTGAAATCGCTTAAAGACAAAAAAAAAAAAATCAATTAATGAACATACATATTCGGATCTGCACTCGTGAGACTCGTCTTATGGAGTTTTATATGGTAGGCAGAAAATGCATAAGGAAGGAATTCCATTGAGGACTATTCTAATCCTCATACAATACACCTAGTTATAAGTTAGCACAATTTTTATTACTTCTGTTACAACCTTTTGCTGAAAATGAACATATCCTGCCTAAATCCAGTGTGTTTTCCAAAGAGGTTGTTACTCAGGCCATTGATCTGTACATGGTGAGTCTTGATGTTGTCTCTCTTTTCAAGGTCTAGACCTTGTCTCTTTTCACTAATGTACCGTTGCAGGCAACGATACAAATGATTTTAGATAAGTTTTTATACAGTTAGGTTTAATCTGTCAAGCTTTGATAGAGATGGTGTTGAAAAACTTTTAAATTTGGCTGTGCTGTACACAGACTTTTTATTCATAGGAAAGCATGAGAAGCAGATCGATGGGCTTGCTATGGGATCTCCGTTGGGTCCAATTCTAACAAATGTTTTTATGTCATTCGGAAGAAAAGCTTTTTAGCCGCTATTCATCATGATTTCGCCCCTTATATTATAAACGATATGTTAACGATACTTTCGAACTTTTTCAGAGTAAAGTGGCTGCTGAACAATTTTTAGAACTCGCCAATAATCTCTATCCTAATATTACCTTTACCATGGAATAAAGCAATGAGCGCCTTCCTTTCTTGGACGGTAATCATCAGAGCCAACCACTTCTGTCTTCCAGAACAAACGTATACAGGTCTTGGTTCAGATTTTTATAGTTCTTGTTTTCATAGTTTTAAGCTTAATAGTGTTGTTACAGTACTGCACAGAGCCTTTTCTCTGTCTTCAGACCGGCTCTCTTTTCATAATGAGGATGAGTTCCTTAGAAAATATTTTCAGAATAAGTGCTACCCCAAACTTTTACTGGAGAAATATCTCAACAAATTCTTGAATAACAAATTTCAGCCAAAATGTCTGCATCTACAGTACCTAAACTTGATTGTTATGTCCCTCTGCCTTTTTACGAATGATGACAAATTTTTAATTACATTAATGCAGATTTTAAAGATATATATATATATATATATATATATATATATATATATATATATATATATATATATATATATATATATATATATATATATATATATATATATATATATGAGAATCTACTGGTCACTTTTACCAGACACATATGTAATTCTAATAGCCACAGTGCCCTCTTAACTTCTCAAATTCTTTGCGCTTTTTTGGATATGCTTGTAACTACGAAGCCAAAATATCCAGACGGAAGAAGAAATTGAAGAGCCTGTGATCGCCGTTCGTTTCCCGCGACCGGCGTTCACAGGCTCTTCAATTTCTTCTTCCGTTTGGATATTTCGGCTTCGTAGTTACAAGCATATCCAGAAAAGCGCGAAGAATTCGAGAAGTTAAGAGGCATTGTGGTTATTAGAATATATATATATATACATATATATATATATATATATATATATATATATATATATATATATATATATATATATATATATATATATATATATATATATATATATATATATATATATATATATATATATATATATATATATATATATATATATATATATATATATATATATATATATATATATGTATATATATATGTATATATATATATATATATATATATATATATATATATATATATATATATATATATATATATATATATATATATATGTATATATATATATATATATATATATATATATATATATAAATATATATATATATATATATATATATATATATATATATATATATATATATATATATATATATATATTTATATATATATATATATATATATATATATATATATATATATATATATATATATATATATATATATATATATATATATATATATATATATATATATATATATATATATATATATATATATATATATATATATATATATATATATATATATATATTATATATATATATATATATATATATATATATATATATATATATATATATTTATATATATTTTATATATATATATATGTGTATATGTATGTATATACTGTATATATAGATGTATATTGCAATGGATGGAACCTTTTCCAAGCCGCCTCACTGATTTTTTTTTTACATCTGTAACATAATTGAGAAAGAAAAAAATTAATTTCAATTGTTTTAATTACCAGAACTGTGGGTTTCCACTCACCCCTTCATGAACTCTCTCCTTCATTCTCCAAAATGGTTAAGGCTAACCTGTCTCTCTGTTCAAAATGACTGCCTATGGTCTTGTTTCCAGATGCCCTCCTTGACTGCGCCAGACAATGGGAAAGAGAGGGACCAAAAAGATAAAGTTGGCACCCCACCCTATCCTGAACCTTCCATGAGGTTTATTATAGAAAATGTGATGTGATGTCTCCTGTTTTGAAGACATCACCGGCGTAGAATATTTATTCTGTGTAGGATTCATTTATTTAGCAGGCCTTTATTTTTTTCTACCAGTAATTCATCATTCTTCTGATCTATGTTTGTTATGTAAATACAATTAGTTAAGAGAACCTTTGAGTTTACGTAATTTTCCCTTGTTTGTCTATGAATTGTCATAATGTTGAATTAGATGTGTAATAAATAAAAGGAACTCCCTGCGTTCATCCGTCGCCGCCCAGAATCAAGTAAGTGTCCCTCGGACATTCGTAGCAACTGGCGTACCATGCCGAGTATGCAATTGCTTTGTAGTTATCAGTGAAATAGCAGCTGCTAGCTGGTCTGCATAATTAGAGATGAGCCTGATATCATACCCCCTCCATTTTAAACACATGAGAAGAGCCAGTTCCACAGCGTAAGTACGTGTCGAAATTTTTTGTTTAGGTTTATGCTAGGTGCGAAAAGTGACTGCAATCAGCATTAGGTAATTGACAGACAACATACAACCCAAATTAGTTCAAGAGAAGAGAGAGCATATTAACAATTCTATGAGATTTTTGTGTTATCGCATGTTTGCTGCATGTTTTAAGAAGAGGAAGCTAGGGAGCAACTCAGTCGAAGAGTTAATGAAAAGGAATAGAGGCCCTATTCCTTCGCCCATATGATAAAGACAATTTGAAAGTCCTGAAATCCCAGATAGTCACACTGTAGGCGACCACCAAGGCTTTGACTCCAGCTATTTTTGCATCGCTGGATTTATCCTCTCTCTCTCTCTCTCTCTCTCTCTCTCTCTCTCTCTCTCTCTCTCTCTCTCTCTCTTGATCGATAGGAAAAGCTAGGAAGTATTTAGGAATCTAAATTTCCGCTCTCGAGACGAGAGAATAGTAAATTCCGACACGGAATCTTCAATTCCAGGCCACGTGGCCCCATCCTTAACCATCCGCCATCTTTGATTTGTGAGTTCAGTTAGAAATTCCATTGTTATAAATAAAAACACACGAACAGCACTCATATATAAATCCATTTCTTTCGCTCAGTAATTTTTATCCATATGTCCGTGCACCCACTACATTTTTTGAAGGAATAAACCTTTTATTCTCTCACTGAATAGGATATTCCTTGACGAGCCCGTAATATTCCTGTAAATTTGTTTATTTATGAATATATCAGCAAGAATTTCCTCTTTCATTCATTACTGTGGGAGCCTCAGCGTGGAAAAAGGGTAGGCCCAGGTAAAAAAAGCCAGAGACACAGTCAAGGGACAACCCCCCCCCCCCAAGCAACCTGCCTGATTCACCCATCGACGGCAGATGTCATGATACCGACCAGAAGTAAACATTGGAGTCTATTAGTCACGTGCGAGCTAAGGTTCGTTTTGATAAGGGAGAATAACAATTTCTTTCTTTCTCCACACGCAGCCTTGGCAGTCCGGACTGCCCCGTCCTTATTATAAGATTAAGCCTTTTTGTCTTACCCTCGTTCTTTGGAGATTTTAATATTCAATGGGATCAATGTACTGTTTTCATTACGCCACATTTAAAATGATTTAACAGCGCAAGGAAAATTTCTTTACACACCATAAGCGTATAACCCTGTAAGCCTTTTATTAGTTCTGCAGCGCCTATCGTTCATTCTGAACAATTGAGTGTTTCAGACACCCTGAAATTTGCCTTGTTCAGACATTAATTTTTATTTGAGTCTCTTCAGACATCCTGAAATTGTCTTATTCAGACATTAATTTTAACTAAGTCTTTTCAGACACCCTGAGATTTGTCTTATTCAGACATATCTTCAGACACCCTGAAATTTGAGTCTTATTCTGACATACTAAGTTTCCTTCATTCTGAACAATTGAGTCTTTCAGACACCTGAACTTTAAGTCTTTTCAGACAACTGTGTCTTTTCAGACAACTTGAGTCTTTTCAGACATATTGATTTTCTAACAGGTCATGGCCATATAAGCTTTATCTCAAGATGTCTACGACATTCAGGGCCAGCAAAATGAGAACTTCAAATTCTACACGTCCACAGGAAAGGACATGGGACTGTCAGGACAAGCCCTGAGGGATTGGGTCCAAGAGAGAGTAGACGATGCCAAGGCGGAAAGAGAGGCAGAAAGACAGAAGGAGAAAGAAAGACAGGATAAGGAGAAAGAAAGAAAAGCCCAGAAGAAACAAGAAGAGGCAGAAAGACAAGAGAAGGAGAAAGAAAGAAAAGCCCAGGAGAAATGAGAAGAGGCTGAAAGACAGGAGAAGGAGAAAGAAAGAATAGCCCAGGAAAAACGAGAAGAGTCAGAAAGACAGGAGAAGGAGAAAGAAAGGCAGGAGAGTGAGAAAGAAAGAGCTCATCACCTTGTAATGGCAGCTCACAACAGGCACAACTCATCAACACCCTCTCCTCACGCAACCCTCAGCAGTGTAGGCACCCTCATAAGAAAATGGGATGAAGCCGAGCCTGAAGCCTGGCTCGACCATATTGAAAAGGTCCTGACAACATATCAGCCCTCTACCGAAGAAGTGCCTCTGATCCCGGGACGGCACCTTGAAGGGAAAGGTGTCATTGCATCCAATGCTCTCCCCCTGAGAATCAAGGAAATCTTGACCTTGTCCGCCAAGCCATCATAAAAGCTTTTGAAATAACTCCAACCTCTGGCAGAAAAGGTGGAGAAATATCCCCAAGGAATCAGGCCAGACCTGGTCTGAGTGGACCTTCAAAAAGACCCAAGTCCTAAAACATGGCTAGAATCTCTGAGAGCCACTAGTGTGGAGGATGTCCTCAAACTCTTCCAGCTCGAGGACTTCTTATTTTGTGCCCCGCCAGCTCTTGCCACTCATCTATGCGATAAGGTGCCTAAGACAATGGTCGAGTGCTGCCGTTGGGCTGACATATGGGATACGCATCATCCCCATCTTAGTTCCCATGGACAGAAATTATATCCCTCCTCTCCTGTCTCAACTAACTCCCAGCAATCCTCACAAGAATGGGCACCCCCATAAGAAACCCGTGTGTGGGTATTGTAAGAGAATAGGGCACCCCACTGAACAGTGCCGCTTGAAGCCGAGAATCAGCCAGAAGCCCCTTCTACGTCCTCAAATGGGACAACACCATGAGTCACACCTGGGTTATGGGCAGAGGGTAAAGAACCTACTCCCTCCAATGGGACAGTGTCAGGTAAAGATTATAGCCAGACTTATTGCCCCACTTGCAAAGTCTATGGGCACTCTGCCCAATGGGCAAAATGCCCTAATAATAATAAGTCAAGTACTCCCACCCTTGCCTTGTCAGTTATTGACCCAACATCCTTAGGTCCTCCAGCCCAAGGTCCCATTTATGTGGCACTTCCCTGAGGTAGGTGCCTCACCAGCCAGGTTAAGGCATTTGATGATTCTGGCACACAAATGTCCCTCATAAGGGAAGACAAAGTTCCCCGAGGAGCTATCACTAACAGACGTAAACTCGTCACGATTGAAGGTCTCAATCACTTTAAGATGATACTTCCTACTGTCAAGTTGAGGACCAGGAGACCTCACAGATCTGAAATCTGTGACCTCACAGTCACCAGATACATTCCTGGAGGTTATGACCCCCTCCTGGGGCAGGACTTCCATTCCCTGTCTAAGTTACAGCAATCCAGGGGTCCAAATCCCCCAAATCATTCATTAGGCATGAGTAGGCCTCAAATGCCTGCATTCGTTCCACTGCCAGTGCCACCTGAGAGCAATGTGCAGTGGCCCCCTCCATCAAGATTGATTCCAGATCCCATTCCAGTGCCCGGCCCTACCCCAGTGCCAGGGCCCCTCCAGGAGATTCCACACTTGATTCACAATCTGCCAGTGTCACCTGGGTGCATTGAGCCGTGCCAAGCTCCGTCCATACCGAACAATGAGCAAATTCCGAATCAAATATTATTGCCTGACCCTGCCTTAGTGCCAGCGCCAGAGCACACCTCTGATCTCCACTCCAGAGATTCCAGTTCAGGTCCCGTTTCTTCTCCCAGCTTGGCTCCACTACCACTGGCGGTAAGAAAGACGGATCCTTCCGACCACGGTGGAAGCTCACCCAAAGGTGCAGCCTCGCAACACATGCCTGAGCTGGTCATTCTTACCTGTGAGCCTCTCATGCCCCACATGACTGCTTCCTCTCTGTCTCAGTCCACCTCAGACACAACAGTGAGTAAGGGTTCTGCCATGTCTCAATGGGCTAATGAACTCAAGGAACTGCAACGGATCATGGTAGAGCTTTCAAGGAAGGCCCCTCCTGCGTCAGCTGTCAAAGAAGCCGACACAGGTGGCACTTAATTACCCTCCCCGGGATCGGTTCCACTGATTCCCCGACCGAGATAAACCTTCAAAGTAAGAGAGATCTGTGGAGGAAATACCATGGGCGTCGAAAATTTCCAAGTAGCTTAAAGGGAACCCCTGAGCTCTCCTGGCACCTGTGCCAAAATGGCACATTGCCATCCCTTTTCCCTACGAAGACTTTGGCACCTCTATCCAGAAGAGGCTGTCAGGGTCCTTCACCTATTTATTTTCCTTATAACTCTATCCCTCAGGCTGTCTTTTCCTTTAACATTTCCCTTTCTTACTTTTGTTTATTACTCACATTTACTTTATGCCTTACCAAGGCCCCCATTTTACTTTAATCCCCTCTGCCCATGCAGAGTGCCATTGATAGATATGCCAACTGTATAAGTCTTACAACTTCCCTTTCATGGCTACCAACAAATATGCTGCATTTAAAATACGAAATGCCATTGCCACTAGTTATTATTATATGAGTGCCAACATGGTACAGTGCCATTATCGCA
>NC_089752.1:61402819-61405319 GCF_040412425.1 Macrobrachium rosenbergii
GGTTTTTTTTTTCTGTGTGGTTCCTTTTTTGTTTTTATCTTCTCGTTTTTCATGTCTTTTAGGAGGGCCTCTCTTAATGCTTGTGTGACAGTTGGGACTGCTATTATTATTATTATTATTATTATTATTATTATTATTATTATTATTATTATTATTATTATTATTATTATTATATTATTATTATTATTATTATTATTATTATTATTATTATTATTATTATTATTACAAAGGATACTCAAATTTTAATTTATCAGAAATGTGCATGCTTGATGCATTATTATTATTATTATTATTATTATTATTATTATTATTATTAGTATCTCGTTCTGAAGTTAATTAACATCCTCAGAAATTTTCTAAACCATAAAATACTCGTGTAACCAAAAAAAAAAAAAAAAAAAAAAGAAAAGACAACAACAGAAGAAAAGAAATGTAACAAAAAACAATACAATAGCCATTCCCCAACCTTCCCAAATCCAGTATAGGCCCTCCTTGTCTAAAACATTCAAATTTTCGAAGAGCACAGAGACGCGAAAATAATAATAAAAAAAATCCCTCCATTGTTGTGTATATGTCATTACGAAAGGCTGACACAAATACCCAATATATATGCATGAAAAGTGTAGACTTGAATTGGGTCGCCCAATTTCCTCTCTCTCTCTCTCTCTCTCTCTCTCTCTCTCTCTCTCTCTCTCTCTCTCTCTCCTTTTTCGCAAGCGTGATGACCGAAAATGAAATGTTTTCAAATCGAGTCACCCAGACAGAAGTCGAATAATTTTCTGCTCAGTTTGATTTTAACTGCAACAACAAAAGTAAGGACAGAAACAACAACAACAACGACAACGGCAGTAACAACAACAACAACAACAACAACAACAACAATAATAATAATAATAATAATAATAATAATAATAATAATAATAATAACAGTTTATCTCAGTACCCACGCCTTATTAAAAAACCAGGTTATAATGACAATCATTGTTATTAAAATGAGAAGGACAACAATTATCTATCTATCTACCTGTATATATATATATATATATATATATATATATATATATATATATATATATATATATATATATATATATATATAAATATGTGTGTGTGTGTGTGTGTGTGTGTTACAGACAGAATCTATGATGGCGTGGACCGAGAGCGTTTAGGGTTCATTTTTCTAATAATTCTTTTAGACGACGTTAAATTCTTCAGGGCGTCTAATTGAAGCTAGGTCTTGGAGTTTTTATTTATTATCCCCTTGAAGTATAAGGATCCACCATTTATCACTTAGCTGCTTCTAAGAATCTACAGGATTCGAGACTGAATAAACTAAGCTCAAACTTGGACTTGTAAAAAATTAAGTGTTTACACTAAAACACGCCGCACTCTACTGCCCTACGTTGCCGTTTTCGTCTCTGTCTCTTTATCTCCTCCTTCCCCCTTTACAGTGTTTGGGCTGTGACGTTTTGATACGTCACAGTTCATGATGTGTGTCGATTACATCATTGTTCACCCGGTGTGTCACCACTTCGCCACCACCAGTTCTTTCTTTACCATTTCCTTTCTTTCGATGGCGAGTTCAAGACACACAGTTTGCAAAGTGTTTATCGCTAGTTTATGGAATTTGGTATTGATGACACATTCTGTCACTACCTGGCTAGAAACAGTCGTTAAATTTTTGTTTTTTCTTAGCGCTTGAATAACAATGACTACTTCCTCCCTCGAGTGTCTGATTCATAACCGTAAGACCACGTGTCTCACTCTTTATAACAGTCTCAATACTAGCTTTCATAATACGCTCTCCTCTGTTATATATATATATATATATATATATATATATATATATATATATATATATATATATATATATATATATATATATATATATATATATATATATATATATATATAGATATATATATATATATATATATATATATATATATATATATATATATATATATATATATATATATATATATATATATATATATATATATATATATATATATATATATATATACTAGCCAAACCAAACCCGGCTGCCTGGAAAATCTGAATAACGGTCTACGGGTAGTGGGAGGGCAGAGAGTAGTGGGGAGGGGGGAGGAAATAGGGAAGAAGGATGGGGAATGGGGAAAGGGAGGGGAGGAGAGGGGAATGTAGGGGAAGCAGAAGGGGAAAGTGGAGAGGAGGGGAGGGTGAATGGGAGGGTGAATGGGAGGGAGGGAAGGTGGAGGGAAGGGATATGGGTAGGGGAGGAAAGGGGGAGGGAAAGAGAAGTGGAGAGGGAAAGGGGAGTGGGAATTGGAAGTGGGAGGGTGAGTGGAAGATAAAACTTAGATGGTAGGTTGTCAGCTTGACAAACAGCTTCAGAATACCCATAAGTTATTAAGATACAATGTCCGTTGTCTATTTAATATTAAATTATTATCACGATGTTAATTTTAGACACCATTAAAGGAGTTGCAACTGTTTTCAGTTTCCTGTGCGTGTT
>NC_089752.1:61410319-61430319 GCF_040412425.1 Macrobrachium rosenbergii
AAGACAAAATACCTGCTGGGATGTATACCATACCTGGGAATGGATGTATACCATACCTGGGAATGGATCAGCTGGAGTAGGATTGGAACATCATCTTACCATGGAAGTCATCAGGCCATACCACCAGTTAAACTGAAATGTGACAACAGATAATTGGTTGGCATCGGTACCACAAGTCAAAAAAGAGTTGCCAGATAAGATGAGGACCAAAGATGATCGTGAACCTGGGTCAAGTGCATTTCTCTTTAGAAAAGACATGACCTTGGTTTCTTATGTGCCTCCGGTAGGAAATAAGAGTAATAAGAAGATGGTCCTTTTGATATCTATTATGTATACCCAACCTAATCTAGGAGAGATAGGAAAGCCTGAAATCACTGAATTTTATAATAAGACCAAAGGTGGGGTGGACATTTTGATGAGATGTGTGCATTGTACTCTTGCAACAGAAAAACTAAGAGATGGCCCCTTTGTATCTTCTACTGGCTGGTGAAGACTGTTGTTATCAATGCCAAGGTAGTGCACACAGCAAATCTGCAAAGAACAGGCTGCACCAAAATTCCAAAACGCTGTCGCTTCATGCTACACCTTACACGAGAATTAATAAGGCCATGGACAGAGAAGAGGTCATCGTCTGCAACTCTCCCACAGCCCTTATAGTGCAGCAGATAATTGCATATTTCATAAGAATCGTTCAGATAGTGAAACAAGCATGAAATTTTGCACAAGTGCTCTTTAAAGTTCCCTCTATCAGAAAAGGGCGCTGGCCACGCAAAAAATTTAATATGGCGGCCAAATTCCAAGATGGCGGCCAGTATCGACAGATTTTGGCAAATTTTTCACTAGAATGGCATGTATTTGCTTCTAGCAATATGGTAAAGCTCTTCCATACTATTTCTTGTGAATATTATGTTTCTGTAGCTTCCCAGTACAGTTTACCTTTAAATATGGGGGCTATATGGCTGCCAAGAAAAGGTAGAAACAATAATTATAATGAGAAATAATGCCCGTTCAACAATTATCGTTTTAAGCATGGATCTTGGTTTCTGTGGTTTTAGATCCTAATGAGGCCATCTCTTTCGAATAACTCATCAATTTTGAAGGAAAATTAATAAATGTAAAAGAGTGTATGTCTGCACACAACCAGGGCACACTGGTGACATCACTGCTGTGTAACTCAGCATGGGGTTCAGTGCCAGCTAATCCAGCTTTACTAATCCTGTAGTCTTAGACTAGTAGTTGTAGTATAGTTTAGTTTAGTGTCCCAAATGCTTTCTAACAGCCCCAGACCAGCTATAGTTAGATAGCCGCACCTGAATAGACAGGATGTGCCAGCGCGGAGAGCCGAGCCAAGGGTATGGGGGGCTGTACATGATGGTTCATGTACTTACCCGGATGGTGTACAGATCACACGGGACTTAAATGGCACTGGATGAATGATCGGGCTAGGTGTAGGAGACCGAACCTAGTTGAATCCCATACAGGAATGTGTGCTTTGTTTAAGGTGGTAAAAAGGATAACCCTCGGCCTTAATCAAAAGTGAAATCATGGCAGAATGTGATGCCAATCCAATATTGAGCAGTAGAAAAACAAACTGGAGTTTGTGTTGTCTTTGTCAGAAGGACAAAAGAGGTGAGCACTTGACATCACTCTCCAAGTCATCATGTCCTAGACCATGATGGGTACACAATGCTGGCAAGGAACATTCCCATGTTCAGTGAAATTAATGAAATGCCACTGATAATGGATCCAACAAGGCTGGATGAAGGTGATGGCATAGAGGCCACTCTCAGGAAAAAATGCAGCAAAATACCATGAACTGTCGCTTGTTGTTTAACAACACTAAAGTGGACCGTGCAAGAAAGCGACAATCCAATGACCAGACCAGCAACACTGAGACTAGTCGTGCAAAACTGCGCCGAACCAGTCATGACAATGAAGTTTGCATTTTCTGTGAGAAAGTGGCACCTGCATCTGATCTCAGACAGGCTAGTACTAAGGGCCTTGACTTGAAATTGCGTGAATGTGCAGAGATACTTAGTGATGGCAAGCTCCTTGCTAAGTTGACTGGTGGGGATGTCATTGCACAGGAGTTTAAGTATCACCATGCCTGTCTTTGTGCCCTCTACAACAGAAAAGGTCCTACCTGAGGAGCCTTGAGAAAGACCAAGGTAGCACTGAGTCAGAATCAGATGTGTATCCACTAGTTCTGTCAGAACTGGTGACATACATTGCTGAAAACAACCTTTGTTCAGATGATCCAGTCACATTTCGGCTGGCAGATATTTGCCACCTCTACCAACAACGTCTGGAACAATTAGGTGTAGAGTCACCAAGTGTAAATTCCACGAGACTCAAAGACAAACTTCTGGCAGAAATTCCAGAACTTGAGGCTCATAAATCTGGCAGAGATGTATTACTTGCATTTCAAAAGGATGTGGGAAAAGCACTTGCTCAATCATCTGATCTTTCAGAGGCAGTTATCATTGCTAAAGCAGCAAATATTCTCAGAAAGTCTATACTTGATCATCAGTCACGGTTTGATGGCACATTTTCTGAGGCTTGTGTACGAAATTCTGTGCCTCCTCTCCTGCTCCAGTTTGTAGGGATGGTTGAGCATGGGGCTGACATCAAGTCACAGTTACGATTTGGAGCATCAAACAGAACTGACTTCTTCAGGCAAGAAGCTGCTCCTGTAGAACAGTCAAAGCAGAAACTTCTGAAGGAGGATTGCCAGCTTTTCTCAAAGCTATTTATATCCTGTCAGAGCCGTGAATGTGATCTGCAGGAATTCTTCCAGCACGAGAATCAAACATTCCCAGCTTCCCTTAGTGAGGGTGGTAGGCTGTACACATGTCAGAAGTCTCAGCTGACCTCGGTCCTGGAGAGTCATGTTACACTAGAAGACAAAGAACCAAAGACTGATGTCCTCATTGTAGATGGATCAGCTTTGGTCCATGCCTTGCCACCAAAGAAAGGAATGACCTTTGAGGGCTATGCACTTTGCGACTTCTTGCCTGTGATACAATCCTATAGCAGCAAGTACACATCATCACATCTTGTATTTGATGTATACAATACATCCAGCCTCAAAGCTGAGACCAGGCTCCAACGTGGTCAAGGAGGAAGGCGCAAGGTGACAGACAAGAACACAATTCCATCCAACTGGCGCAATTTCCTAAGACACGATGCCAACAAGACAGAGTTGTTCCAGTTCCTGGCAGACAAAGTTGCCCAGATGTCTGCCACAAATGTTGTCATTGCCACGAAAGGGTCTGCTGTCCTCAGCACTCATGAGGCTAGTCTTCAGGGACTGGAAAAGTGCTCTCATGAGGAAGCTGACACCTGCATCTTTCTCCATGCCAAATATGCCACAGAACATGGAGCCAAGACCATCACGGTTAAAGCAAATGACACAGATGTTCTTGTCGTTGCAGTCAGTGCTTTCTCCACTCTCCACAATCTAGGGCTAGAGAAGCTATGGGTGGCATTTGGCCAAGGCCAGAGCCTGCGCTGGATTGCTGTGCATGACCTGTGCAACTCTCTGGGCCAGGAGAAGGTGAATGGCATGCTCTTCTTCCATGCGTTCACAGGCTGTGATACAGTGTCAGCCTTCCGGAGCAAGGGCAAGAAGACCGCCTGGCAGACATGGAACATCTTTCCAGAGGCCTCCACTGTGTTCTCCAAACTGAGTCACTACCCTCTCAGAGTGGAAGAGAGTGACCTGAAGGTCCTGGAGAGGTTTGTCATACTTATGTATGAAAGATCCAGCACTGCTGGCACTGTGGATGAGGCTAGACTTGATATGTTTGCCAGAAAACAAAGGGCATATGAGGCCATTCCACCAACCTGGGGAGCTCTCCTCCAACACACCAAGCGTGCTGCGTATCAGGCTGGTTGTGTGTGGGGCAGGCCACCCAGTGTCAGCCACAGCCAGAGAACCCTGCTGAGTGGGGATGGCAAAGTCTGGTGAAGCATGGCAAGTCCTCTGGACAACCAACTCGCCCTTAGCCAAGAGTTGCCAACAGCTTACCAAATGTGGATGCAAAGCAGGCTGTCGGAAAGGTGCAAGTGCTACAAGCTGGGTCTTCCTGCACAGCTCTGTGCACTTGCAAATGTGAAGTCTAGATAAATATTGCCCTCTTTCAGTAGATAATCTAGCTTGAGCATCCAACGTCATGCTATGCCTACCTTCTTATCCTCGAATTTTTCAAAGGTGTAGGTTGAGAGACCTATACATAGATTGGTTGCGTTTAGTCCGTATTTCTTTTTTCTTTTTATGGTTACAGTCTTAGACACAATGTTGTATGTGACCATACCATTACTATTTCAGTTGAAAATAGCATATTAGTTAAACTGTCTGATCACATGAATATACCATTAAATAAAAACAGTTGGTCTCTATGTTGCTAGCGCTGTGGATAGAAAAAACTTTTATGGCAACCATTTTGTACGCCATCTTGGTTACAATTCATTTAGTAAGGGTTTTCAATAAAATGTGGTATGGAACATTTTATAACCTAAAAGTCGAGGTTTAAAAAAAAACTGGCATATTCCATCCAATAGATGCTCCCAAACCAGTGAATCTCAACATAGATGGCGGCCATTTTGAAAAATAGCCGCCATCTTGGATTTTCAGGTGGCCAGCGCCCTTTTCTAAGAGAGCGTAGTCTTAGGAATGTTTGTGCCAAATTTCATGCTTGTTTCACTATCTGAACGATTTTTACAGCAATCTGCTGCACTATTAGGAGTATTGATATCTACCGTCTGTGACCTCCCATCGATGGCCAGTACACAATACCCAGTAGACCAAGTACTTGCACAATGTAGGCACCCTCAGGTCCGGTGTGCAGAGTGTCCCCGCTCTTCAGACTGGAAGACATGTATTAGGTGCATGAAGTGTCAGAGACCCATGTGCCAGTCCCACTTCTACCCTACCTGTACCAACTGTGTTGCACTCGTGGTAACTGCCGTAAGGGGCCAACAGGTATCACCCAGAATGTAATAAATGAACGGGCAAAAGATGACTTACCTTGATGTCACCATTAGTTAACCAGGGAGTGGAAGGTCGCTATGGGAAATGAGTAACAGATTACATTAAACTGAATTTATTTACAGATGAAGCAATCAGGAAATTAATCTGAAAAACCGGCTGAGCGGCTTGCAAGCACATACAATGTGCAATAATGTTAGACAATGAATAGGAAATCTCTGAACATGAAAAGGTTAGCCTAGTACTGGTTAAATGATTTTCAATTTCAGGCACTTGTGCACAATGGTTGGGGGGGACCCCTGGTTAGCACTCCAGGATTGCGTATCAGGAAATTCTTGCACGTAGCAGAATGGCAGTAACTTGTAGGTGGAATTGATTCACAAGGCTGGGACCAACTGCTTGGGAATCAGAGTAGTAGGATTTTTGGAAGAGAATTCCAGGTTAGCGTTCAAAACAAGGAGTTTCTCTTGCATGAATCTTAACTACAGACCATGGAGGGATTGATCAATTAAATTTAATTAGCCCTTGGTAGCACTATGGTGGGAGTGATTTAATTATGATCACTGAACTAATTTAATTTGAGCTTGGGACAAGTCATGGAGTGAATGGGCTGTTAGTTGTGACTGAACAAAAGGGGACTTTGTTTAGGAGAATGAAAAAGTTGGAAATATTGAAAATGGAGAGAATTTCATGAGGAGAAAAAGAAACTGGCAGGGAACCGCATTCCCAGACGTACCTGATCCTTCTATGCATGAGCTCGTTGCAAGACGAATTTGTGCGTAAGGCCTTTATGGTCGGACCAGCATGGAAAAGAGGTGAGACACTGCAGCATTTACTCTCTCTCGAGTCTCTGGCGTGTCTGTTGCCGTTGTTGTTCTCATAATTTCTCAGCGGCCTTCGGAATGTTTTTGAGTTTGGGGCACAAAGGCAGGTCATATCTGAAAAGCAAGTCCCAAAGCCAGTAACAGGTTCATACAGTAAGAGGCCTTATAGCTAAGTCCCTAAGGTTCATGATAGGAGCCACTTAATCCCAGACTCGCCCCTTTTGGTTTAACAATTTCCCAACCCTCCAAAACACATGATGGGGGGGAACTAAGTGGCTGGCATTGTTCCCCCAAGTCAGGTGACCCCAGGGGGGAATAAGCCTTTATGTTCAAATCTGTCATGGCGTCTTCTTCCCGCTGCTAATTTCCTACTCATAGCTGACAACTGAGAGAAGAATTTTTGCAAATATGGAAGAATATATATACACACATATACACCCTATATGTATATATATATATATATATATATATATATATATATATATATATATATATATATATATATATATATATATATATATATATATATATATATATATATATATATATATATATATATATATATATATATATATATATCTATATATATAGATATATATATATATATATATATATATATATATATATATATATATATATATATATATATATATATATATATATATGTATGTATGTATATATGTATATATATATAGATATATATATATATATATATATATATATATATATATATATATATATATATATATATATATATATATATATATATATATATATATATATATATATATATATATATATATATATATATATATATATATATATATATATATATATATATATATATATATATATATATCTATATATATACATATATATATATATATATATATATATATATATATATATATATATATATATATATATATATATATATATATATATATGTATATAGTCTTTCGACAACAGGAGAACTATGTGATGACCTGTCAGTGGCTCTTTGCAGCAGGTGCATTTGTGCTGACATTAGAATTTGCTCAGTTGGATGCAGAGAACTATTTGATCATGGTCCAAGCACATGGAAACAGCATGATAGAACATTGAATCAATGTACTGGAAGTGCCCAGGTTCCGGTGGGGTATGTGCGTGTGTGTGTGTGCAATCTCCCATGGTATATTTTCCTGGGGATAGACTCTTGCAAAGGAATTGCACGAAGAAATCTGGGTCTATGTAGTTAGTGGTAATGTGATAAGATCGCCACTATGAAGATACATGATTTTTGTCCATAGTAAAGTAAGTAAAATTGCAAAGTGACATTTATATCTTTTCCAGACTTTAGAAGAAAAACCCCTGGTTGGGAAGTAGTGAAACTGAACGATGTCTACATAGTGAATTTTTCCATTTGTGCAATTTTTTTCTGTCTTAAATATGTACATTCATTCCATGTTTTTAATATAATGAAATGTTTCCTTCAACAGGAATCTAACATCGTCCTGGGAGGACGAATATTTGCAAGTGGTTTTTTTTACTTTCACATACGATATGACATTTATTGTGGTCTTTATGACCTTATTACCTTGCTTGATGACCAGGATGTTATTCACTAGTATTGCTTGGCATAGAATGATGACTATGCTTGTTTGTGAAATCGTATTTCCTCTAGTTATGTTTTCCATCGATAGGGAGTGTGAATCACTCCTCTGCATGACTGTAGCTTTTGCTGAGTCACTTTCGTTAATTTTGTCAATAAAGTCTAGTTTTGTATATCATTGCCTCATTTCAGTAGGCCTTTGTGTAAAGATAGGTTTAGTGAGAGAAATTTGACAAAGGAGAAAGGATCTGCTGACCCAAGGAAGAGCCACGGCTACCAGAGACATCTTAAAGAAGTAAGATGATTGATTCTGTTATTAAAACAGATACACCAATAAAAGATGACCCCTCCAAACCCGGGCCATTAACAGTGGTGATAGCAGTGGGATACATAGATTGATAAATAGATAGTTCGGGATATGCTTCCGAAGAGACATTTTTTGGCATCTCAGAATAGGATTTTCTTGGGTTCAGTGATTCAGCGTAGGAAGCTGATGTTGTGAGGCATGCTTTGGTCAGTCTTTTTCTCGAGTGCTAATTCTCTGTGTGTGTTTAATAATGCATCTCGGGGTGCACAGTGTTAATATGGGTATTAATAGGGCATTAATTCATATTGGGGAGTGTTTAGGCGTATATTAATGTGTAAAGTAATTGCAGTACCTTGACTGCTTGTGTGTGTCAAAACAATTGAAATACACAAGTGTTTTTTTCTCCCCCTTTCTCTGTCGTTGGTGAGAGGATTCACATGCCATTAAGCGGAGGCATGCATAAGTGTTATCATCTTTTTTTTTATTGTTATTTTAATGTAAATTGGACTTTTCACTACACTGCAACTCATTTTTTCGGGCGGTGGCTGTAGTGACATCATCGCCTGAGTGACGTGTCAGTGACGTCATTAGTTTGGGCAGAGTGTCTTGCCTGCTTTGCTGTATTCTGAGCAGTGCAATTGAATTTGATTGTATCTCATATCTTTGTTTTTTATATATAGCAATCGGCAGTTTGCATCGTCATTGAGGGTTTAATAAAAGAGAGTATTTTATTTTTGTTTTCTCTGGGGACTTTGATAATTGGGTAGGAATATATTTGACATTTGTTGAAATACTGTGTGTATGCATTCCTTAATTGTTTGTTTAACTTTTTTTTCTTATTTTTATAATTACACATGTACGTGTGTTATTTTGGGTGCATACGTACATGTAGGTAAAGAGGGGGAGCTGTTGCTATAAGCTGACTCGGCAATCTGGCCTTGGAGACAGGAGGGACGAGTTCGTCTCTCTTCTGGGTCTTGAACTCAGTATTTTTTCTGTAGGCTTCAGCAGGCCTTGGGTGGGGTGATAGGGGAGAGTGAAGTGTTGCATTGGGGAGAGGGGGATGAATTCTTTCTTTCTCTCTCTCGCTCTCTCTCTCTCACGTCCGTCTGCTCGAGCTCCATTTTCTATATGTGAGAGTGGATTCTCATTCTCTTTACTTGGTGGTGACTGAGGTTTTTTTTTTTTTTTTGTGTACCCTTGAAAATGCGAAGTGGGTTCTGACCTACTAAGCAATCGGCTGTATGTTTAGCCAGCAATTTTTTTTCTCCCCATCGGACTTTGAATTTAATTTGGAGATTTAATTTAGTTATGAGTTTCATTAACTGTAAATTTCATTTTGGGTTTAATTAATTTTAATTTTGAATTGGGGGTTTAGTTAATGTTGGATTTAATGGTGGGTTTAATTAACTTTGGATTTAATGGTGGGTTGGATAAGTACCTTTTTTTGAGTTTTGGGAATTAATTGTTAGAGTAAAGGGAATTAACATTCTGGGTTTCGTTTTGTATGGGAATTCTTTCAGGGGAAAAATTTTTTTTTTTCTGCAAAGCGTCTTTTGCAGGACTTGGGAATTTTTTTTTTTTTTTTTGCATTGTGATCAGCCAAGAATAAGTTAACGGATTTATTTACGAAAAAAAAGCTGCAAAAATGAGGAAATGAAATAGTGATCAGAGATTCCTTAGATCGGCCTATGGTTGTGTAGGACACGGAGATTCAGTCTGGGGTTTGAAGATTTTGTTGAAAGTCGGAATAGCCAAAGATCGATGGTTGGCTTGAGTTCTCGGATACCACGGGTTCGTTGCTTTAATTGTAATATGCAGGGACACATTAAGAGATTTTGCCGTGTTAAATATTGTGGCAGTTGTAAGAGTTATGGTCATCCTTGGTGGTCTTGCCTGTCTCGGAGATAGTTTAATGGTAGGCCTGCATTTCAGAATCTTGGAAGCTCAAATAAGAAAGTTCCTCACGCAGATCTTTCGAGGGGATCTTGTGATCGGCAGACACTGTATACAGACTGATCAGTTGTAAAGGAAAACTGGATGGGTGTTTCTTGGGATATAGGACTTCTGGGAGAACACTCAGGGTCGAAGCCAGTTGTCATTGGGTCTGTACATGGTATAAATGTAAGGGTTTTTATAGATACAGGCACTTCTATTAATTTGATGAATTATGATTTGTTCAGAGCGATGTTTTCTGATCACTCTTTGAGACCCACTAAGGAAACCGTACGCAATGTTCAAGCAAATAGGTTGCAGATTTTGGGATACATACAGTAGATGTAGATTTATCTCTCAGGGGTAGATCTTTGACAGAACCATTTTTGGTTATATGGGGGGGTGTGCTTTGGGGAATACGTTGTTACTGGGTCATCCAGCATGTCGGAGACGAAAAATATCAGTTCATACTGGGGTACGAGGTATAACTTTGGGAGTACCTGGGGTATTTGTGCCATATGAGGGGACAGATCTAAGTGTGGTGGATGACAGATGTAAGTGTGGGTTGGGTGTACATGAGGATCCAGGGGTGAATGAGGAACATGTTTCGGGGGATGAGAGGTGTTATAAGGGGGTTTTGACAGATGATGTGGTGCTTGGTCCTGGTATGGTTGCAATGGTGAAAGTTTGAGTAAAAGGAGTGCATAAATCCAAACAGATGTGTGTGGATGAATGTAGCGAGAAGCTGAAGGGAGTATTGTGTACAGGTTCTATAAATAATGTATCAAGTGCAGAATACCGTAGAGTTTCATAGATATATGAATTTCTTTTTTGTTTGTTTTTTTTTATGGATCGCCTCTGCGGTTAGAGACTTTATTGTTCACATTTGGTGTTAGTAATTGGTTGTTTTGGGTTAATGGTTCGCATTCACATGACTTTGTGAGTCGCGACATGGGCTAATTTCGTACTGAGGTTAGGCCCATGTGCTATTATGTAAGAATATTATGATGTATAGTTGTCGTCTGACGCAATATCTTTGAATATAGAGTTACAGAATATAGTTTTGTTACTTAGGATTTTTTTTTGGGGGGGGGGTTAACTAGGATATTGGATGGAATTTTTCTGATCTCTTACAGGTTTAGGTGAATCAGTTATGGTTTAGGATAGGATTATGGTTTAGGATAGGATTAGGAAGACTTTAATAGGGCTTTGGTTATTTGGATTTTTCAGTTCTCTTTTAGAATTAAGAGGGCTGTGCCTTTGGTAATTGTAGTTGTTATGATCACAGGAGCAATTGCCAGTATGTCAATTGCTATTTTACTGAGAATTAAGCAGGCACTGAGCAGTATTTGCTAACCAGGGTAAAACTTTGATGACTTAGGAGATATTCTACCTCTCAGATGTTTAGGATTGCCTTTAATGAATTGGTAGATTTCTCGGATAATTTTTACTGGGTAGAATTTTCATGGATAGTAGCTTAAAGTTAGTGTACCTGATAGCAACTTGGAATCGTTTCACATTTTTATCATATGACCTTTGCCGTGGTAGTTTTCACAGTTCAGTAATAATATGGCATAGTGAGTAGACTAGTTACCTTTTTGAGTTGACTGTCGATATGACCGACTTACATAAGACACCACTTCCTCGAAGCGGAGCTGTATGGAATGTCTTCTATGAGCCTCAACTTATACAAGCTAGATATGGGGGCCATCTATGGTATGCCTGCAGGTTTTTACGCCTGCGCTTTCATGAGAAGATCCAGGGTTTTGGAGAGATGTCAGGCAGAACATCTACAAATTGCTGTTGTCACTGGGAGACATCTGTTTGGCGAAAAGGATTCATTGGCGCCACATTCAACATGGGCTTGTGTAGTCGTAGGCTGTTCGGCATAGTTGGATCACCAGGAATTCAAGATGTGAAGAGAAGCATAGGCTTGTACAATTGCAAGCCATCCAGAAGATTTATAAAGTCTATCAAGAATGGAAGATTTCAAGTGTTGCATTCCATAAATGAACTGTTATTGGAATAACATCTGTGTTACAAGACATATAATTTTCGTATCTAGTGCATGTGTTTTGCTATGATTTTGGAGTTGGCCATTGCTGAACTTTCGATTGGGCAGTTAGCATATCTGGGCGAGGACGTCCAGAAGTAGGTGGTCTGAGCTCCTATTAAGTCTTTGGACAACAGGAGAACTATATGATGACCTGTCAGCGGCTCTTCGCGGCAGGTGCATTTGCACTGACATTGGAATTTGCTTAGATGGATGCAGAGAACTATTTGATCACGGTCCAAGCACATGGAAACAGCATGATAGAACATTGAACCAATGTGCCGGAATTGCCCAAGTTCCGGTGGGGTATGTGCATGTGTGTGTGTGTGCGATCTCCCACGGTATATTACCTGAGGGATAGACTCTTGCATAGGAATTGCATGAAGAAATCTGGTTCTATTTAGTTAGTGGAAGTGTGATAAGATCGCCACTATGAAGATACATTATTTTTGGCCATAGTAAAGTAACTAAAATGGCACAGTGACATTTATATCTTTTCCAGACTTTAGAAGGAAACCCACCGATTAGGAAGCAGTGAAACTGAACGATGTCTACATAGTGGATTTGTCCATTTGTGCATTTTTTTCTGTCTTGAATATGTACAGTACATTCATTGCATGTTTTTAATATAATGAAATGTTTCTTTCAATGGGAATTGAACATCGTCCTGGGGAGACGAATATTTGGAAGTGGTGTTTTTACTCTTACATACGATATGACATTTATTGTGGTCTTTATGACCTTATTACTTTGCTTGATGACCAGGGTGTTATTCACTAGTATTGCCTGGCATAGAATGATGACTGTGCTTTTTTGTGAAACCGTATTTCCTCTAGTTATGTTTTCCATTGAAAGGGGGTGTGAATCACTCCATTGCATGACTGTAGCTTTTGCTGAGTCACTTTCGTTAATTTTGTCAATAAAGTCTAGTTTTGTATATCAGTGTCTCATTTCAGTAGGTCTTTGCATAGAGATAGGTTTAGTGAGAGAAGTTAGACAAAGGAGAAGGGGTCTGCTGAACCAAGGAGGAGCCATAGCTACCACAGACATCTTAAAGACGTAAGATGACTGATTCTGTTCTGAAAACAGATACACTAATAGAAGATGGCCCTTCCGAACCCAGGCCATTAACAAATGTATATATTTATATATATATATATATATATATATATATATATATATATATATATATATATATATATATATATATATATATATATATATATATATATATATATATATATATATATATATATATATATATATATATATATATATATATATATATATATATATATATATATATATATATATATATATATATATATATATATTATGTATATGTATATATATATATATATACATATATATATTTATATATATATATATATATATATATATATATATATATATATATATATATATATATATATATATATATATATATATATATATATAGCCTCGGTGGCTCAGTCGCAGAGCAGCGGCCTAGGACTTCTGAGAGGTCCGTGGCGGCGGTTCAAACTGCAGCCGACTGGTCAGTGAAGGCAGACACTTTGCTATCCGTGTAGACACCCCAGGATTACGTATGTAATCAACGGATAGGTTTGCTGAAAAGCAAATGGGTGTTAAAGACTAATACACACATAAACAAAGCCACTCCAACATCTTCTAAAAACATAGCAGACACCTCACACGTCTCGAACTGTCGACCTACCCGCCCAGTTCTCCTCGCTGCTTGGGAGAAAGGGAGCTGGGGATTGGCACGATACACGTACACATCGTTACCGGGGTCTAAGCGATGTCAGGCAGGGAAGCCGATCAAAGCTACGGCCTACCCCAACGCCACATCAAAGTCCTTCATAAAAGAAGGCATCGTGCCTACCCCATATAGAAAATGGGAAAAAAGCACGTTAAAACAAAGAAGAAGAAGAATATATATATATATATATATATATATATATATATATATATATATATATATATATATATATATATATATATATATATATACATATAGGCAGCTCCCTGTCATCGGCGGCCTTAGTTATCGGCGATCCAGTTTTATGGCACTTAACTAGTGATGACGATAACCGGATTTTCGACACCGATCTCTCGTTATTGGCACCAGTCCCCGGTTATCGGCCATGATCCCTGGTTATCGGCGATGATCTACAGTTATCGGCGCTGATCCCCACTTATCGGCGACTCCGTTCCCTGGTTATCAGCGCCGATAACCAGGGATTGGCGCTATTATTGCTGATTTTTGGTTTTCGTCGATTTTTGGTTATTGTCACACTGCCAGAGACGTAACTCCAGCCAATAACCGAGAGACTGCCTATATATATATATATATATATATATATATATATATATATATATATATATATATATATATATATATATATATATATATATATCTATTACAATAATTTAACTTTACTTTCTATAATAACTCTTTACTCCTCTGAATACTTATTGAGGATGTGTAATGATATATCAATACACTTAATATATACATATACATATATTTACACACACACACACACACACATACATATAAATAATTATATATATATATATATATATATATATATATATATATATATATATATATATATATATATATATATATATATATATATATATATATATATATATATATATATATATATATATATATATTATATACATATATATAAATATATATATATATATATATATGTATATATATATATATATATATATATATATATATATATATATATATATATATATATATATATATATATATATATATATATATATATATATATATATATATATATATATATATATATATATATAAATAATTATATATATATATATATATATATATATATATATATATATATATATGTATATATATATATATATATATATATATATATATATATATATATATATATATATATATAATTATTTATATATATATGTGTGTGTGTGGAGTGTGTGTGTGTGTGTGCAAATATATGTATATGTATATATATATATATATATATATATATATATATATATATATATATATATATATATATATATATATATACTGTATATATTAAATGTCTTGATATATCATTACACATCCTTGATACGCACCCTAAACATTATCTAATAAGCATTCAGAGGAGTAAAGAGTTATTAGAGAACATAAAGTGAAATTATTGTAATTTTATGTGCTAAAAATATACCCCTTTTTTGTCTCTCTACATCATAGTGAGCTTTGGTGCCAGAGGTCTAAGGGCCAAGTATGTGACACCCGAATGACCCATTGCACCCTGAAAGGAAGGCGTTTTCTTTAAAGATCATATAATCCGAGATGGAGATTTTGTTTCTGAAATTTTGAAAAAATAATCAAATTTTCATTATTTTTCTTTTATTAATTTTTACAGTAAGAACTAAATTATATCATTTCTGAGTCAAATAATAAAAAAAAAATAATCTTAAGATGCCAATATTTACAAATCATTCAGAAGATAGAAATCTTTTTTTCTAAATCAGTTTTAAAGTTTTTTCGCTGATCTACAGTATATACTCTTCCTTTCTTCATGAGGCGTAACTACTGTTGCCTTCATGAATAACTCTACTGCTTCTCTAATCTCTCTGATCATCCGGCCTGGGCTACTTAACCCTGCAACACAAGCCTTATTTTTTTAACACATACTCAGACATGGGTGTGGCTAACCCCCTTTTTGGATCAATAAAAAAGACATTAATACACAAAATATTTTAGTTCTGAAAATTTTCACAGAAAGTAGACTCCTTCCTCTTCCCTTTGGCCATGAAACATACTTTAGTATGGGGTTTACTTTCTGTGAATATTTTCAGAAATAAAATATTTTGTGTATTAATATCTTTTCTATTGATCCAAAAAAGGGGTTAGCCACAGCCCATGTTCGTGTATGTGTTACAAAAAATAAGGTTTGTGTTGCAGAGTTAACTAGCCCAGGCCGGATGATCAGAGGGATTGGAGAAGCAGTAGAGTTATTCATGAAGGCAACAGTGGTTACGCCTCATGAAGACAGGAATAGTATATAGATGAGTGAAAAAAGTTTAAAAGTTATTTATAAAAAAAATTTCTATCTTCTGTATGATTTGTAAATATTGGCAGCTTGAAATTATTATTTTTTTTTTTATTTAACTCAGAAATGATAAAATTTACTTTACTTTCAACACCGTATTCTCTCAATGTACTTTACAACCATTGAAAGCGAACACTTTTTTTTTTTTTTTGCATATTTCATTCACATTATGCCATAATTGACTTTATTTTCAGACAACATTTCACTTTAATATATTGTGGAAAAATTTCAAACGTAATTCTCTTACTCATTATTTCACACAAAAATTGCTCCAGTTTTCAAATGCTCCAGTTTTTCACTTATATTTAGACGCCCTGTCATACTCAGCAATCATTGATTACCGAAATTTTTTAGACACTCTGTACCTTTGATAATCTAAAAAAAAAAAAAAAGTCAAATTCAAATGATGTGGTGTTAACATGTGTCTTCCCTTCTATCAAGGACAGGGGGCTTGAAATTCGATTTACGCCTTTTAAGCGGCCGCCATTCTGGCTTATCTTCAGCGCGGACGATTCTATCATCGGCAAGAAAATCAAATTTTATCCCCTATATTCGAGGTAAGCTCTCTTCTTTTAGACTCCTTGTTTTATTTTGAAAGAATAAAAAGCTAGGAACTGTAATGTCTGATAGGAAGCGTCGTAATTAGATTTGTAAATTTTTGCTGTAGATATTTTTTTGCGTATACATTTCGTTTCTTTGTTGATAGATAACTAGTTACAGAAATGTAGGCCAATATTCGTATTTGATATCTTTTTTTTTACTTTTTCTGCATTTTATACATATTGAAAATGCGCTGCAAATTAATGAACTCTTTTGATTAACGTGAATATTTCTTCATTGATTGTGTGAATCATGCCACACTGAGCAAATCATATTTCTTCCAGAATATGGTACATACGTACATACATACTATACATACATACATATATACAGACATACATACGATAATAAGTTCCGAATAACTGCAATCAATCCTAAAGTAGCTTGAGCTTGAGTTCAACACACACCGATTGCACATATTGGTTTCCTTAATGTGCGTCACTAATGTACATGCAATGTAAGTCTCTTTTGTCCACAAAGACATAAGAAAGCTTTCAGAACATAACTGGAAACTGTCAATAAGCTAAAGTCAATCAATCAATCAGTCAATCAATGCTCGATAAATTTCGAAATGATTCTTTATCAATTTTCATTTTCATAATTTTTTTTGCGAAGAGTTCTGAACCTGCATTAGACAGAAACCCGTCTAGTCAGATGACTTTGATGATCATATTTTTATCCTGAAGACTCAGATTCAATTATCCAGTGAAAAGGGGTTGACAAACGTCGTCCGAAAACTGGTAGTCTTCTTTTTTTTTCGTGATGCTGAAAGTTGGGAAGAAGAAAGTCAGGACACTGAAATGAACTTTTATTTTTTTAGTATTGTATGTCACGTATGTCACATCTTTCAGAGACATTTTGGTCGTCAAGCATTAAAATGATTTCATATTTTCTTTTTTCCTCTCTCTCTCTCTCTCTCTCTCTCTCTCTCTCTCTCTCTCTCTCTCTCTCTCTCTCAAAACTCGCTCGATTATATATATATATATATATATATATATATATATATATATATATATATATATATATATATATATATATATATATATATATATATATATATATATATGTGTGTGTGTTGTGTGTTTGTGTGTGCACATACTATGAAGATATATGAACGAATTATAGAGAAAAGTAGAAGGAATGAAACAACAATAAGTGAAGAACAATTTGGGTTTATGCCGGGAAAGGGTACAGTAGATCCAATTTTTGCACTAAGGCAAGCAGTGGAAAAACATACTGTATTTACTGATCTGGAGAAGGCATATGATCGGGTACCTAGGCAAGAAGTGTGGACATGTATGAGAGAGAAGGGTGTTTCAGAAAAGTATGGTAAAGTAGTCCAGGATATATATGCAGAGGTTACCACTCAGGTAAGGAGCACTGTGGGAACAACACAAAAGTTTAGTCTAAGAGTTGGTTTACATCAAGGTTCAACTCTCAGTCCCTACATCTTTGACCTTGTGATGGATGTTATTACATCAGATGTCAGAGAAGAAGTCCCGTGGAGTGTGATGTTTGCTGATGATGTTGTTTTGGTGGACCTGACTAGAGAAGGGGTGGAGATAAAACTAGAGTTGTGGAGATAAACACTTGGAGATCGAGGTTTAAGGATAAGCAAAGCTAAGACAAAATATCTGTGGATGGGAGGGGAAGGAAAACAGGGTGCAGTTAAATTGGGTTTAGACGACATCAAGAGAGTTACCACTTTCAAGTACCTTGGGTCCTGTGTGATGGATGGACGCAGGAATAAACCACAGGATACAGTGTGCTTGGATGAATTGGAGGAGATCATCGTGAATATTGTGCGACAAGAGGATTAGTGCAAGAGTAAAAGTGTAGTTAGATCAGTGTGGTCAATAAAGAAGGATCAAGAAAGGAAGTTGGAAGTGGCAGAGATGAGGATATTGAGATGGATGTGTAGAGTCACGAGAAAGGACAGGATCAGAAACGATTATATTAGAGGGACAGTCAAATTGTTAGAAGTGTCAAAGAAGATCCAGCAAAGAAGATTGCAGTGGTTTGGTCACTTTATACGGAGAGAGGAGGATCATGTGTGTAGAAGGGTCATGGACTTGGAGGTGGTTGGGAGGAGGAGGAGGGAAGGCCAAGATTCAGATGGAAAGATAACATAGCAAATGACATGGTATATATACAGTATATATATATATATATATATATATATATATATATATATATATATATATATATATATATATATATATATATATATATATATATATATATATATATATATATATATCTGTATGTATATATATATATATATATATATATATATATATATATATATATATATATATATATATATATATATATATATATATATATATATATGAATGTCTTTACCGTAATACAGCAGTATAATATGAAGATAAAAGGTCAATAAAACCCTGTATGAACGTTGCAACCATATATTTTGAGCACTTCTTTCGGTGCCCCCTGTTCACTAGTAAAATATGGGCAGATGATAGATACATAGGTATATATAATAAACATATGTAGGTGTGGCAGTAAGTCTCGTTGGCACGCAGGTGGCCATTGACCCAGAAAGGATGGAAATTAAGGTGTTCCCTTGTGATTTTTTACTTCGTTAGCTCCCGTCTGGTGATGCATCTGGTGGTTGTGTTTTCTGAAATGCCTTCTTAAGAAGAGGCCTGAGGATTAACCCGTCAATGTTATCCGATTTCCAATGTCCTCCTGACAAGTTCATATTGTTGGTTGATTGATGATAGCAGATTCCAGCATTTTCCTTTTGTATGGACAACTACTTTTGAAAACCAGCTCTGCCCTACTCCAGTTTTTGGTATGGTCCTTATCCCTAATATGTTTTTTTTCTTTTTTTTTATATCCCTAATATGTAGGAAAATCCCCGAACTCTCTGAAGCATATCACACTGATGTTTTGTGCTCCGTTATTCTTTGCGAGATGGACCTACCCGTCTCCCCCACATAAATCTCATTACTATCCGCCAACACCTAATGCAACTACTCTATCCACCACACATTATTGAGAAGGCTATTAACAAAGCGAATAAAATATACTACAGAGGTCCAACTCACAACTGACAAATAGATTTTAGCAACAAAATAAAGCTTCCATATATCGAAAACATCCAAAAAGCTACAGAACATCTGAGGCCTAATAACCCTTTTATTTTCCATTATCCCAAATCTCTCAGGAGCTTGCTCATTAACGTATACTTAAATAGAAAAAAGGGGGAAGAACCAGGAGTTTACAAGATTCTGTGCAGCAAATTGTAATGAGTTTCACGTGGGGAAGGCGGGTAGGTCCATCTCGCAAAGAATAACAGAGCACAGAAGATCAGTGTGATATGCTTCAGAGGTTCGGGGATTTTCCTACATATTAGGGATAAAGGCCATACCATAAACTAGAGTGGGGCAGAGTTGGTTTTCAAAAGTAGTTGTTCATACAAAAGGAAACTGCTGGAATCTGCTATCATCAATCAAACCAACAATATGAACCTGTCAGGAGGGCATTGAAAATCGGATGACTTCAACAGGTTAATCCTAAGGCCTCTTCTTAGGAAGGTATTTCAGAAAA